>NC_048581.1:4677502-4930002 GCF_013265735.2 Oncorhynchus mykiss | reverse complement strand
CTAATAATAATCTGAATAATAATAATCCTAACATTATGACTGATATTATTAATACATTATTTGTGTTTCAGAAATGAATTCTGAATGGTGAGCTGTTTGATAATTAATACAACTGTCCTCCATGTTTTAGGACTTCCATCTGAATGGTGAGCTGTTTGATAATTAATACAACTGTCCTCCATGTTTTAGAACTTCCATCTGAATGGTGAGCTGTTTGATGCGTTGTCCGTTGCCGAGGACGATACATGGAGACGGATCCGCAGTGTCCTCTCACCTTCCTTTACCTCTGGACGACTAAAAGAGGTAGAACCATCCCCCCATCTCTCCCTTTCTATGTTTATCAACTCTTTAAAAAACTCATTATAGCTTGTTATAAACACTTTATAGCTTATTATAAACTCTATAAACTCATTATAGCCTGTTATAAACTCTATAAACTCATTATAGCTTGTTAAACTCTATAAACTCATTATAGCTTGTTATAAACTCATTATAGCTTGTTGTAACTCTATAAACTCATTATAGCTTGTTATAAACTCTATAAATTCATTATAGCTTGTTATAAACTCTATAAACTCAATATAGCTTGTTATAAACTCTTTATAAACTCAATATAGCTTGTTATAAACCCTTTATAAACTCATTATAGCTTGTTATAAACACTTTATAGCTTATTGTAAACTCTATAAACTCATTATAGCTTGTTATAGCTCTATAAACTCATTATAGCTTGTTATAAACTCAATATAGCTTGTTATAAACTCTATAAACTCAATATAGCTTGTTATAAACTCTATAAACTCAATATAGCTTGTTATAAACTCTATAAACTCAATATAGCTTGTTACAAACTCTATAAACTCAGTATAGCTTGTTATAAACTCTATAAACTCATTATAGCTTGTTATAAACTCTATAAACTCAATATAGCTTGTTATAAACTCTTTATAAACTCAATATAGCTTGTTATAAACCCTTTATAAACTCATAGCTTGTTATAAACACTTTATAGCTTATTATAAACTCTATAAACTAATTATAGCTTGTTATAGCTCTATAAACTCATTATAGCTTGTTATAAACTCATTATAGCTTGTTATAACTCTATAAACTCATTATAGCATTTTATAAACTCAATAAACTCATTATAGCTTGTTATAACCTCTTTATAAACTCAATATAGCTTGTTATAAGCTCCATAAACTCATTATAGCTTGTTATAAACTCTATAAACTCAATAAAGCTTGTTATAAACTCTATAAACTCAATATAGCTTGTTATAAACTCTATAAACTCAATATAGCTTGTTATAAACTCTATAAACTCAATATAGCTTGTTATAAACTCTATAAACTCATTATAGCTTGTTATAAACTCTATAAACTCATTATAGCTTCTTATAAACTCTATAAACTCATTATAGCTCGTTATACCCTCTTTGTAAACGCTTTATAGCTTGTTATAAACTCATTATAGCTTGTTATAAACTCTTTCTAAACTTATTTTAGATACCTTATTTACATTATTACTCAAAGATGGAGTTATGCCTCCTCTGAAACATGACCTTTTTGACCACCTACTTCCTGCTTGACCTGGTTGTCAGCAGCACTAATGTGAATCACCCTTCGACTGACAACCCGAGTCAGCTTGCAGGCGCTCGGCCCTGTCACAAGGAGTCGCTGGAGCACGATAAGACAAGGTCCCGGACGGCGCTGGGACAATTGTGTGCCATCCTATGGGGTTCCCGGTCACAGTCAGTTGTGACACAGCCTGGGATCGAACACCAGACTGTATTGTCGCTGTGCAGTGCTATTGACCACTGCACCACCCAGGACCCAGATCTTCTTCATATAGGACTAGAATGGCTTTCACTTCTCTTCACAAAGATTTCATTCTTATTTGGGTCTGAATAAATAACTGCTATAGTCTACCACCATCTGAATGGTTATGGGTCTGAATTAATAACTGCTATAGTCTACCCCCATCTGAATGGTTATGGGTCTGAATTAATAACTGCTATAGTCAACCACCATCTGAATGGTTATGGGTCTGAATTAATAACTGCTATAGTCTACCACCATCTGAATGGTTATGGGTCTGAATGGTTATGGGTCTGAATTAATAACTGCTATAGTCTACCACCATCTGAATGGTTATGGGTCTGAATGGTTATGGGTCTGAATGGTTATAGGTCTGAAATAATAACTGCTATAGTCTACCACCATCTGAATGGTTATGGGTCTGAATTAATAACTGCTATAGTCTACGACCATCTGAATGGTTATGGGTCTGAATTAATAACTGCTATAGTCTACCCCCATCTGAATGGTTATGGGTCTGAATTAATAACTGTTATAGTCTACCACCATCTGAATGGTTATGGGTCTGAATTAATAACTGCTATAGTCTACCACCATCTGAATGGTTATGGGTCTGAATTAATAACTGCTATAGTCTACCCCCATCTGAATGGTTATGGGTCTGAATGGTTATGGGTCTGAATTAATAACTGCTATAGTCTACCACCATCTGAATGGTTATGGGTCTGAATTAATAACTGCTATAGTCTACCACCATCTGAATGGTTATGGGTCTGAATTAATAACTGCTATAGCCTACCACCATCTGAATGGTTATGGGTCTGAATTAATAACTGCTATAGCCTACCACCATCTGAATGGTTATGGGTCTGAATGGTTATGGGTCTGAATTAATAACTGCTATAGTCTACCACCACCTGAATGGTTATGGGTCTGAATGGTTATGGGTCTGAATTAATAACTGCTATAGTCTACCACCATCTGAATGTTTATGGGTCTGAATTAATAGCTGCTATAGTCTACCACCATCTGAATGGTTATGGGTCTGAATTAATAACTGCTATAGTCTACCACCATCTGAATGGTTATGGGTCTGAATGGTTATGGGTCTGAATGGTTATGGGTCTGAATTAATAACTGCTATAGTCTACCACCATCTGAATGGTTATGGGTCTGAATGGTTATGGGTCTGAATGGTTATGGGTCTGAATGGTTCTGGGTCTGAATGGTTATGGGTCCTAATTAATAACGGCTATAGTCTACCACCATTGCGCGTTCACTCTTCTTTCAAACTACCCGTGATTTCTACCCGTGATTCTACCCGTGATTTCTACCAGTATTTTCTAACCGTGATTTCTATTCACTGCTGTATTTAACATTCAGCAAACAAGAGCATCCCTCTTCGATTAGTCTATTTGTATAGGAAATGCAACAACAACAACAATATCCAGCAAGCTATTCTTGTCTATCTTTTTCTGAATGGGAATCCAAGCGCTAAGGAACGTAATTGACTGGTTTCTCTTAGTTATTTATCCCGGGAAAAGGGAGTGGTTTTGTGCGTTAATCTCGGTAACTGGTTTATGGCCATTCAACCCTAATAATGAAGCAGCACTCTCTCTACCTCTCTCTCTCTCTCTCGCTACCTCTCTCTCTACCTCTCTCTCTACCTCTCTCTCTCTACCTCTCTATCTCTCTCTCTCTCTACCTCTCTCTCTCTGCCTCTCTACCTCTCTCTCTACCTCTCTCTCTACCTCTCTCTCTCTACCTCTCTACCTCTCTCTCTCGCTCTACCTCTCTCTCTATATATCTCTATCTATCTCTCTCTCCTCTAGATGTTTGGTATCATGAAGCAGCACTCTTCTACCCTGCTGAGTGGAATGAAGAAGCAGGCAGATAAAGACCAGACCATTGAAGTGAAGGAGTGAGTCCTGACCTCTTACCTCTGACATTTCACCTTACACCTCTGAGTCTTTATTGTAATACACATACATACAGTGGCAAGAAAAAGTATGTGAACTCTTTGGAATTACCTGTATTTCTGCATAAATGGTCATCGAATTTGATCTGATCTTCATCTAAGTCACGACAATTCTGTTGTTGATTTACTTCTGTGTTTTGGGTCGTTGTCCTGTTGCATCACCCAACTTCTGTTGACCTTCAATTGGCGGACAGATAGCCTTCCATTCTCCTGCAAAATGTCTTGATAAACTTGGGAATACATTTTTCCGTTGATGACAGCAAGCTGTCTAGGCCCTGAGGCATCAAAGCGGCCCTGAGGCATCAAAGCAGCCCCAAACCATGATGCTCCACCAGACTTTACAGTTGGAAAGAGGTTTTTATGTTGGTGTGCTGTGCCTTTTTTTCCTCCACACATAGTGTTGTGTGTTCCTTCCAATCAACTAAACTTTCTGTCCACAAAATTTTTTGCCGTGGAATTTGTCTTACCGTGGACTGATGAACATCAAGGCTTTTAGAGATACTTTTGTAACCCTTTCCAGCTTTATGCAAGTCAATAATTCTTAATCTTAGGTCTTCTGAGATCTCTTTTGTTCGAGCCATGGTTCACATAAGGCAATGCTTCTTGTGAATAGCAAACTTACATTTTGTGTGTTTTTTATAAGGCAGGGCAGCTCAAAACTACATCCCCAATCTCGTCTCATTGATTGGATTCCAGGTTAGCTGACTCCTGACTCCAATTTGTTTTTCGAGAAGTCATTAACCTAGGGGGGTTCACATACTTTTGAATGTTTAAATTATGTATTCAAAATAGACAAGAAAAATACAATAATTTGTGTTATTAGTTTAAGTTTGTCTATTGTTGTGACTTAGATGAAGATCAGATCAAATTTTATAACTCATTTATGCAGAAATCCAGGTAATTCCAAAGGGTTCACATACTTTGTCTTGCCAATGTAGTTGTGTGGTCAGTAGATGTGTGGTCAGTAGATTTGTGGTCAATAGTTGAGTGGTTGTGGTCAGTAGTTGTGTGGTCAGTAGATGTGTGTTCAGTAGATTTGGGGTCAGTAGTTGTGGTGAATAGTTGTGTGGTTGTGGTCAGTAGTTTTGTGGTTAGTAGTTGTGGTTGGTAGTTGTGGTCAGTAACTGTGTGGTTGTGGTCAATAATTGTGTGGTTGTGGTCAACAGTTGTGTGGCTGTGGTCAGTAGTTGTGTGGTCAGTAACTGTGTGGTTGTGGTCAGTAGTTGTGTGGTTGTGGTCAGTAGTTGTGTGGTCAGTAGTTGTGTAGTCAGTAAATGTGTGATTGTGGTCAGTTGTGTGGTCAGTAGTTGTGTGATTGTGGTCAGTTGTTGTGTGGTCAGTAGTTGTGTGATTGTGGTCAGTAGTTGTGTGATTGTGGTCAGTAGTTGTGTGGTTGTGGTCAGTAACTGTGTGATTGTGGTCAGGAGTTGTGTGGCTGTGGTCAGTAACTGTGTGGTTGTGGTCAATAGTTGTGTGGTTGTGGTCAGTAGTTCTGTGGTCAGTAACTGTTTGGTTGTGGTTAGTAGTTGTGGTCAGTAACTGTGTGGTTGTGGAAAATAGTTGTGTGGTTGTGGTCAGTAGTTGTGTGATTGTGGTCAATAGTTGTGTGGTCTGTAGTTGTGTGGTTGTGGTCAGTAGTTGTGTTGTCAGTAGTTGTGTGGTTGTGTTCAGAGGTTGTGGTCAGTAGTTGTGTTGTGGTCAGTAGTTGGGTGGTCAGTAGTTGTGGTCAGTAGTTGTGGTCAGTAGTTGTGGTCAGTAGTTGGGTGGTCAGTAGTTGTGGTCAGTAGTTATGTTGTTGTGGTCAGTAGTTGGGTGGTCAGTAGTTGTGGTTAGTAGGTGTGATCAGTAGTTGGGTGGTCAGTAGTTGTGTGGTTGTGGTCAGTAGTTGTGTTGGGTGGTCAGTAGTTGTGTGGTTGTGGTCAGTAGTTGTGTTGTTGTGGTCAGTAGTTGGGTGGTCAGTAGGTGTGATCAGTAGTTGTGTGGTGAGTAGTTGTGTGGTTGTGGTCAGTAGTTGTGTGGTTGTGGTCAGTAGTTAGGTGGTCAGTAGTTGGGTGGTCAGTAAGTTGTGTAATAGGTTCTTTGGGCCCTACAGTATGGAAGTGTTCACCAGCACTGCTTTCAGTGTGGACATTATTGTCAGTAATTGTGTGATCAGTAGTTGTGTGGTCAGTAGTTGTGTGGTTGGTGGTCAGTAGTTGTGGTTGTGTTGCAGGTTCTTTGGGCCCTACAGTATGGATGTGGTCACCAGCACAGCTTTCAGTGTGGACATTGACTCTCTGAACAACCCTTCAGACCCCTTTGTCTCCAACGTCAAGAAGATGCTCAAGTTCGACCTGTTCAACCCACTGTTCCTCCTAGTCGGTGAGACCACACACACACGCATGCGCAGACACACATGGACGCAAAGTTTACTTTTTAATCCTATAAAGTTGTATACCTCTGTATGAGAAGGGTATAAAGTCTGACCCTGGGAATTATAGGCCTGTATCTATCCTCTATGCAACATCAAAATCGTGCAGGGAATTGTACATGAGCAAATGTATGAATATGTTAAACCTGTTTGGGAAAGGGGGCAGTATTGTCTCCTCCGGATGAGAAGCGTGCCCAAAGTAAACTGCCTGATACTCAGGCCCAGAAGCTAGAATATGCATATAATTGGTAGATTTAGATAGAAAACACTCTAAAGTTTCTAAAACTGTTAAATGATATGGCAGGCAAAGCCTCGAGGACAAACCATCCCCCCAAAAAGATATTCAGTTTACCACTATTTTCAATGTCTAGTACTATAATTATTAGCCCAAGTCCTCCCAGATTGCAGTTCCTAGGGCTTCCACTAGATGTCAACATTCTTTAGAAAAAGTTTCAGGCTGGTTTTTGGAAGAAGGACACAGAAGTCGTAGTTTTTCCAATGTGGATGTAGTGTTTCCAAGCGTTTGGAAGAAAGCGCGTTCTTTCTTATTTATCGGCCGGTAATGAACATACTATTCTCCCTGTCTTAAATTGTATTATTTATTTGCGTATTAGGGTACCTAAGCTTTTGATTTTAAATGTTGTTTGACTTGTTTGTAAAAGTTTATTAGTAACGTTTGGGATTCATTTCGAATGCGTTTTGATGGAGGGAAACTGGATGGATTATTGACTGAGGCCCGCCAGCTAAACTGAGTTTTTATGGATATAAAGAAGGACATTTGTGATGTAACTGGGGCCTATTGGAGTGCCAACAGAAGAAGATCATCAAAGGTAAGGCATTTTTTATATATCGCTATTTCTGACTTTCGTGTCGCTCTGTTTGAAATGTGTTTTCATGGATATAAAGAAGGACATTATCTAACAAAAGGACCATTTGTGATGTAACTGGGACCTTTTGGAGTGCCAACAGAAGAAGATCATCAAAGGTAAGGCATTTTTTTATATCGCTATTTCTGACTTTCGTGTCGCTCTGGTTGAAAAATGTTTTTCATGTGTTGGTATGCAGGGCGCTGTCCTCAGATAATTGCATGGTTTGCTTTTGCCGTAAAGCCTTCTGGAAATCTGACACGGCGGCTGGATTAGAAGTTAAGCTTTATTTTGATGTATTACACTTGTGATTTTATGAAAGTTAAATAATTATAGTAATTTAATTTGAATTTGGCGCTCTGCAATTTCAGCGGATGTTGTCGAGGTGCTAGCGGCACGGCACGCCTTTCCCAAACAGGTTCTAATGTATGATTTTCAGTCGTGTTTTAGAAAAACACTGATTAATGTCTACTTTACTTGACTGACTTCATCAGGAAAGAGATTGATGAGGGAAATCTGTGTGGAATGGTACTGCTTGACCGACAGAAGGCCTTTGAAACAGTTAACCACTGTCTCCTAATCTCCAAACTGGAGGCACTGGGATTGAGCAGTATCCCTCTAGGCTGGGTAAAGTCCTATTTATCAGGAAGGGAGCAAGTAGTAGAGGTTAATGATTCACTGTCTCAGGCAAAACCAATGAGTTGTGGTGTTCCGCAGGGGAGCGTGCTTGGGCCTCTGCTGTTTTTATTGTATATTAATGATATGAAAGATGCTTGTTCTTGCCGTCTTTTTCTTTATGCGGATGACTACACTTCTGGTGACTCACAAAAGTAAAACTATGTTGGAGAGCGTACTTAGCACAGAGCTTACTAACATTAGAAAATGGCTTGGAAATATTAAGCTATATCTGTACTTAGGGAAAACCTGAAGCAATTATTTTTGTATCCAGACCTAAATTGAGTAGGTCCTCTAAAATCAGAGTGGAGTTAGGGGGGTGAGGTGCTGACTACTCAAACCTCTGTTAGCTACTTGGGATGTATCCTTGATGGAAGCTTGGGAAGTGTGAGCATGGCCAATAAGGTGCTAGGGAAGGTTAATGCCAGGACTAAGTTTTTGGCTAGAAAGTCCAAACTGCTTGATAAGGACTCCATGAAAGTGCTAGCTACTGCTCTCATTCAATGCCATTTTGACTATGCTAGTACTTCCTGGTTTGTGGGCTTACCTACATTTATGAAGGGGAAGCTCCAGATAGCCCAGAATAAGCTGATCAGGGTAGTGTTGAATGTGAGTCCACATACACACTTAGGCAGGAGCTGGTTTCAGGAACTAAACTGGCTGCCTGTGGAGGCTAGGGTTTCCCAGATTAGACTAGGTTTGGTTTACAGAAGTATTTATGGTCCTGGGCCCAGATATCTACTGTGCCTTGTGAAAGTATTCGGCCCCCTTGAACTTTGCGACCTTTTGCCACATTTCAGGCTTCAAACATAAAGATATAAAACTGTATTTTTTTGTGAAGAATCAACAACAAGTGGGACACAATCATGAAGTGGAACGACATTTATTGGATATTTCAAACTTTTTTAACTAATCAAAAACTGAAAAATTGGGCGTGCAAAATTATTCAGCCCCCTTAAGTTAATACTTTGTAGCGCCACCTTTTGCTGCGATTACAGCTGTAAGTCGCTTGGGGTATGTCTCTATCAGTTTTGCACATCGAGAGACTGAAATGTTTTCCCATTCCTCCTTGCAAAACAGCTCGAGCTCAGTGAGGTTGGATGGAGAGCATTTGTGAACAGCAGTTTTCAGTTCTTTCCACAGATTCTCGATTGGATTCAGGTCTGGACTTTGACTTGGCCACTCTAACACCTGGATATGTTTATTTTTGAACCATTCCATTGTAGATTTTGCTTTATGTTTTTGATCATTGTCTTGTTGGAAGACAAATCTCCGTCCCAGTCTCAGGTCTTTTGCAGACTCCATCAGGTTTTCTTCCAGAATGGTCCTGTATTTGGCTCCATCCATCTTCCCATCAATTTTAACCGACTTCCCTGTCCCTGCTGAAGAAAAGCAGGCCCAAACCATGATGCTGCCACCACCATGTTTGACAGTGGGGATGGTGTGTTCAGGGTGATGAGCTGTGTTGCTTTTATGCCAAACATAACGTTTTGCATTGTTGCCAAAAAGTTCAATTTTGGTTTCATCTGACCAGAGCACCTTCTTCCACATGTTTGGTGTGTCTCCCAGGTGGCTTGTGGCAAACTTTAAACGACACTTTTTATGGATATCTTTAAGAAATGGCTTTCTTCTTGCCACTCTTCCATAAAGGCCAGATTTGTGCAATATACGACTGATTGTTGTCCTATGGACAGAGTCTCCCACCTCAGCTGTAGATCTCTGCAGTTCATCCAGAGTGATCATGGGCCTCTTGGCTGCATCTCTGATCAGTCTTCTCCTTGTATGAGCTGAAAGTTTAGAGGGACGGCCAGGTCTTGGTAGATTTGCAGTGGTCTGATACTCCTTCCATTTCAATATTATCGCTTGCACAGTGCTCCTTGGGATGTTTAAAGCTTGGGAAATCTTTTTGTATCCAAATCCGGCTTTAAACTTCTTCACAACAGTATCTCGGACCTGCCTGGTGTGTTCCTTGTTCTTCATGATGCTCTCTGCGCTTTTAACGGACCTCTGAGACTATCACAGTGCAGGTGCATTTATACGGAGACTTGATTACACACAGGTGGATTGTATTTATCATCATTAGTCATTTAGGTCAACATTAGATCATTCAGAGATCCTCACTGAACTTCTGGAGAGAGTTTGCTGCACTGAAAGTAAAGGGGCCGAATAATTTTGCACGCCCAATTTTTCAGTTTTTGATTTGTTAAAAAAGTTTGAAATATCCAATAAATGTCGTTCCACTTCATGATTGTGTCCCACTTGTTGTTGATTCTTCACAAAAAAAGACAGTTTTATATCTTTATGTTTGAAGCCTGAAATGTGGCAAAAGGTCGCAATGTTCAAGGGGGCCGAATACTTTCGCAAGGCACTTTAAGTGACTATTTTCCTCGTGGATGCACAATAGATCAGGTGTTGCTGATGTGTGCTTATACAGGTTCAGGAGTAATGCTGGGAAAGGTACTTTCTTGTATACTGGAGCCTCAGAATGGAATGAGTTGCTTCTGCCTATAAATACAACGTCCTCTTTGGACAGCTTTATAAACAAAGTAAAAATATGTTTGATGTCCTCTGTGCCCATAGGAATAACACCTATGATGTAACTGGAATGATGAGATAGATGTTCTTCTCTGTTTTTGATGAGACAGATGTTCTTCTTCTCTGTTTTTGATGAGATAGATGTTCTTCTTCTCTGTTTTTGATGAGATAGATGTTCTTCTTCTCTGTTTTTGTTTGATTATTTCACAGCCATACCGTGTTGGATCTTGTCTAGTCATCTTGTCTGAAGAGGAACACAATGGAAATAAGTCCCAGACTTTATAGTGTGTTATCCTCCATGATTTAACAATGGAAATAAGTCCCAGACTTTATAGTGTGTTATCCTCCATGATTTAACAATGGAAATAAGTCCTAGAATGTATTGTTTGTTATCCTCCATGATCTAACAATGGAAATAAGTCACAGAATGAATTGTCTGTTATCCTCCATGATTTTACTCATGTGCATGTATGGCTTTTTCAAGTTTTATGTGTGCTTGTTTTTTTAAATGGTCGGATTAATAAACTAAACTAAAACTTTCTGTAAAACGTTCCTCTCCTCCTCTCCCGCCCTCCCCTCCATTCCCCTCCTCTCTTCTTCCCTCCACTCCTCCTCCTTCCCTCCTCTCCTTCTCCAGCTTTGTTTCCCTTCACTGGTCCTATTTTGGAGAAGATGAAGTTTTCTTTCTTCCCGACTGCGGTGACAGACTTCTTTTACGCCTCGCTGGCTAAGATCAAATCTGGACGTGACACTGGGAACTCAACTGTAAACATGTTTTATATATTATATTTGATTATGTTGATATTTTCATCTATACATTTATATTTGTGTTGGAATATTCTGTATTTATTTATTAAGATTAGGAAAACCTACGTAACTAGTAATGGACATCAATATGAAACGTCCATATCGATATGTTGTTGGAATTTAAAAATACTATTATTGGAACCCTAATATCTACATTCATATTAGAATCTGTTTGTGTTGGTTGTGATTGGACCAGATCCATTAGAATCTGTTTGTGTTGGTTGTGATTGGACAGATTTGACCTCATGTCTTTCTGCTTCCAGAATCGGGTGGATTTCTTACAGCTGATGATCGACTCTCAGAAAGGCAGTGACACAAAGACAGGAGAGGAACAGACTAAAGGTACCTGCCGAACAAACACCTGGAAGCTATTGTTACAAACACACACCCGTAATCTACTGTTACAAACACACACCTGTTACAAACACACACCTGTAATCTACTGTTACAAACACACTTTCCTGTAAACTACTGTTACAAACAAACACCTGTAATCTACTGTTACAAACACACACCTGTAAACTATTGTTACAAACACACACCTGTAATCTACTGTTACAAACACACACCTGTAAACTACTGTTACAAACACACACCTGTTACAAACACACACCTGTAAACTACTGTTACAAACACACACCTGTTACAAACATACACCTGTAAACTACTGTTACAAACACACACCTGTAAACTACTGTTACAAACACACACCTGTAAACTACTGTTACAAACACACACCTGTAATCTACTGTTACAAACACACACCTGTAAACTATTGTTACAAACACACACCTGTTACAAACATACACCTGTAAACTACTGTTACAAACACACACCTGTTACAAACATACACCTGTAAACTACTGATACACACACCTGGAATCTCTCTCTCTCTCCTTTCCTCTCTCTCTCTCCTTTCCTCTCTCTCTCTCCTTTCCTCTCTCTCTCTCCTTTCCTCTCTCTCTCTCTCTCTCTCTCTCTCTCTCTCTCTCTCCTTTCCTCTCTCTCTCTCCTTTCCTCTCTCTCTCTCCTTTCCTCTCTCTCTCTCGCTCTCTCTCTCTCTCTCTCCTTTCCTCTCTCTCTCTCCTTTCCTCTCTCTCTCTCCCTCCACAGGACTGACTGATCATGAGATCTTGTCTCAGGCCATGATCTTCATCTTCGCCGGCTACGAGACCAGCAGCAGTACTATGAGTTTCCTGGCCTATAACTTGGCAACCAACCACCATGTCATGACCAAACTGCAGGAGGAGATAGATACTGTGTTCCCCAACAAGGTAACCCCCACACCATGACCAAACTGCAGGAGGAGGTAGATACTGTGTTCTCCAACAAGGTAACCCCCACACCATGACCAAACTGCAGGAGGAGATAGATACTGTGTTCTCCAACAAGGTAACCCCCACACCATGACCAAACTGCAGGAGGAGATAGATAGTGTGGGTGCCAGATGTGGTGAGGTACTGATGTGTGTGTAACCCCGGTGTCAGATGGGGTGAGGTACTGATGTGTGTGTATCCCCGGTGTCAGATGGGGTGAGGTACTGATGTGTGTGTATCCCCGGTGTCATATGGGGTGAGTTACTGATGTGTGTGTAACCCCGGTGCAGGCTCCAATCCAGTACGAAGCTCTGATGCAGATGGACTATTTGGACTGTGTGTTGAACGAGTCTCTGAGACTGTACCCCATCGCCCCGCGACTAGAGAGGGTCGCCAAGAAGACGGTGGAGATCAACGGCATCGTCATCCCCAAAGACTGCATTGTCCTGGTTCCCACGTGGACCCTCCATCGTGACCCAGAGATCTGGTCTGACCCTGAGGAGTTCAAACCAGAGCGGTACTGGACCGCACCGTAACCACAGCACAACCATAACACAACCTTAATACAACCACAGTACAACAATAACACAACCACAAATCAACTACGATACAATGTGTAATGTGTCTGCCCTCCCCCTGTCCAGGTTCAGTAAGGAGAACAAGGAGTCTATTGATCCGTACACATACATGCCATTTGGGGCGGGGCCCAGGAACTGTATCGGGATGCGCTTCGCCCTGATCATGATCAAACTGGCCATGGTCGAGATCCTCCAGAGTTTCACTTTCTCCGTCTGTGACGAGACCGAGGTGAGACGCTCACCTGAGCAGACAGAATATGACATCATCAAACATCAGGATCTGTTTCAGCATGGTCAGCACCTGTTTTAACATGGTCAGCACCTGTTTTAACATGGTCACCACCTGTTTTAGCATGGTCACCACCTGTTTTAACATGGTCACCACCTGTTTTAACATGGTCACCACCTGTTTTAACATGGTCACCACCTGTTTTAACATGGTCACCACCTGTTTTAACATGGTCACCACCTGTTTTACATGGTCACCACCTGTTTTACATGGTCACCAGCTGTTGTAACATGGTCACCACCTGTTTTAACATGGTCACCACCTGTTTAACATGGTCAGCACCTGTTTTAACATGGTCACCACCTGTTTTAACATGGACCTGTTTTAACATGGTCACCACCTGTTTAACATGGTCACCACCTGTTTTAACATGGTCACCAGCTGTTTTAACATGGTCGCCACCTGTTTTAACATGGTCGCCACCTGTTTTACATGGTCACCAGCTGTTTTAACATGGTCACCACCTGTTTTAACATGGTCACCACCTGTTTTACATGGTCACCAGCTGTTTTAACATGGTCGCCACCTGTTTTAACATGGTCACCACCTGGTTTAACATGGACCTGTTTTAACATGGTCACGACCTGTTTTAACATGGTCACCACCTGTTTTAACATGGTCACCAACTGTTTGTACATGGTCACCACCTGTTTTAACATGGTCATCAACTGTTTTAACATGGTCAGCACCTGTTTTAACATGCACCTGTTTTAACATGGTCGGCATCTGTTTTAACATGGTCACCACCTGTTTTAACATGGTCACCACCTGTTTTACATGGTCACCTGATTTAACATGGTCACCACCTGTTTTAACATGGACCTGTTTTACACAGTCACCACCTGTTTCAACATGGTCACCACCTGTTTTAACATGGTCACCACCTGTTTTAAAATGGTCAGCACCTGTTTTAACATGGTCAGCACCTGTTTTAACATGGTCACCACCTGTTTAACATGGCCACCTCCTGTTTAAACATGGTCACCACCTGTTTAACATAATCATTAATGTTTTTACATGGTCACCACCTGTTTTAATATGGACCTGTTTTAACATGGACCTGTTTTAACATGGTCACCACCTGTTTTAACATGGTCACCACCGGTTTTAACATGGTCACCACCTGTTTTAACATGGACCTATTTGAAAATGTCCAGCACCTGTTTTAAGATGGACCTGTTTTAACATGGTCAGCACCTATTTGAAAATGTTCAGCACCTGTTTTAAGATGGACTTGTTTTAACATGGTCAGCACCTATTTGAAAATGTTCAGCACCTGTTTTAACATGTTCACCACCTGTTTAACATGGTCACCACCTGTTTTACATGGTCACCACCTGTTTTACATGGTCACCACCTGTTTAACATGGTCACCACCTATGTTAACATGGTCACCACCTGTTTTAACATGGACCTGTTTTACATGGTCACCACCGGTTTTAACATGGTCACCACCGGTTTTAAGATGGACCTGTTTTAACATGGTCAGCACCTGTTTTAACATGGTCACCACCTGTTTTAACATGGTCACCACCTGTTTTAACATGGTCACCTCCTGTTTTAAAATGGTCAGCACCTGTTTTAAAATGGTCAGCACCTGTTTTAACATGGTCAGCACCTGTTTTAACATGGTCACCACATGTTTTACATGGTCACCACCTGTTTTAACATGGTCACCACCTGTTTTAAAATGGTCACCACCTGTTTTAAAATGGTCAGCACCTGTTTTAAAATGGTCAGCACCTGTTTTAACATGGGTCGCCAACTGTTTTAATATGGTCATCACCTGTTTTAACATGGTCACCATCTGTTTAACATGGTCAGCACCTGTTTTAACATTGTCAGCACCTGTTTTAACATGGACCTGTTTTAACATGGTCACCACCTGTTTTAACATGGTCAGCTCCTGTTTTAACATGGTCACCACATGTTTTACATGGTCACCACCTGTTTTAACATGGTCACCACCTGTTTTAACATGGTCAGCACCTGTTCTAACAATGTAACCACCTTTTCTAACATGGTCAGCAACTGTTTTAACATCATCAGCACCTGTTTTAACATGGTCACCTCCTGTTTTAACATGGACCTATTTTAACATGGTCACCACCTGTTTTAACATGGTCAGCACCTGTTCTAACAATGTAACCACCTTTTCTAACATGGTCAGCAACTGTTTTAACATCATCAGCACCTGTTTTAACATGGTCACCTCCTGTTTTAACATGGACCTATTTTAACATGGTCACCACCTGTTTTAACATGGTCAGCACCTGTTCTAACAATGTAACCACCTTTTCTAACATGGTCAGCAACTGTTTTAACATCATCAGCACCTGTTTTAACATGGTCACCTCCTGTTTTAACATGGACCTATTTTAACATGGTCACCACCTGTTTTAACATGGTCACCACCTGTTTTAACATGGTCAGCACCTGTTTTACATGGTCACCACCTGTGTTAACATGGTCACCACCTGTTTTAACATGGTCAGCACCTGTTTTAACATGGTCAGCACCTGTTTAACATGGTCACAACCTGTTTTAACAGGGTCACCACCTGTTTTAACATGGTCACCACCTATTTTAACATGGTCACCACCTGTTTTAACATGGTCACCACCTGTTTTAACATGGTCAGCACCTGTTTTACATGGTCACCACCTGTGTTAACATGGTCACCACCTGTTTTAACATGGTCACCACCTGTTTTAACATGGTCACCACCTGTTTTAACATGGTCACCACCTGTTTAACATGGTCACCTCCTGTTTTACATGGTCACCTCCTGTTTTAACATGGTCACCTCCTGTTTTAACATGGTCACCTCCTGTTTTAACATGGTCACCACCTGTTTTAACATGGTCACCACCTGTTTAACATGGTCAGCACCTGTTTAACATGGTCACCACCTGTTTTAACATGGTCAGCGCCTGGTTTAACATGGTCTGTTATTCTCTATAGATCCTGTTGGAGATGGACAACCAGGGTTATGTTCTGTTATTTTAATCTCTATAGATCCCTCTGGAGATGGACAACCAGGGTCTGCTGATGCCAAAACGACCAATCAAACTGAGGCTGGAGGCCCGTAGAAACACCCCTAGCAACACCACCGCTACCACTCTGAAGAGTCCAACAACGTGACCAAATGCAGGAGCACCCTACCCTGGAGTACCTCTCTCTCTCTCTCTCTCTCTCTCTCTCTCTCTTCCCTCTCTCTCTCTCTCTCTCTTCCCCCTCTCCCCCCCCCCCCCCCCCCCCCCCCACACAAAAGGGCTTTACTACAGACAGAAAAACTCCTCCGCAAGCCCCCTCACCCCGCTAATGAAAATTTCTGGTATCTTTTATTTCAGCTCATGAAACATTTTTGTTCAACAGCCTCCGTTGGACGTGCTGCCAAATTTTCTATCTATCTATCTATCTATCTATCTATCTATCTATCTATCTATCTATCTGTCTGTCGATCGGCTACTGAATAATCAGTCCTTATCCTGACCCTGCTATGGGCTACTGAATATTCAGTCCTTATCCTAACCCTGCTATGGGCTACTGAATATTCAGTCCTTATCCTAACCCTGCTATGGGCTACTGAATATTCAGTCCTTATCCTAACCCTGCTATGGGCTACTGAATATTCAGTCCTTATCCTAACCCTGCTATGGGCTACTGAATATTCAGTCCTTATCCTAACCCTGCTATGGGCTACTGAATATTCAGTCCTTATCCTAACCCTGCTATGGGCTACTGAATATTCAGTCCTTATCCTAACCCTGCTATGGGCTACTGAATATTCAGTCCTTATCCTGACCCTGCTATAGGTTACTGAATATTCAGTCCTTATCCTAACCCTGCTATGGGCTACTGAATATTCAGTCCTTATCCTAACCCTGCTATGGGCTACTGAATATTCAGTCCTTATCCTAACCCTGCTATGGGCTACTGAATATTCAGTCCTTATCCTGACCCTGCTATGGGCTACTAAATATTCAGTCCTTATCCTAACCCTGCTATAGGCTACTAAATATTCAGTCCTTATCCTAACCCTGCTATGGGCTACTGAATATTCAGTCCTTATCCTGACCCTGCTATGGGCTACTGAATATTCAGTCCTTATCCTAACCCTGCTATGGGCTACTGAATATTCAGTCCTTATCCTAACCCTGCTATGGGCTACTGAATATTCAGTCCTTATCCTAACCCTGCTATGGGCTACTGAATATTCAGTCCTTATCCTGACCCTGCTATGGGCTACTGAATATTCAGTCCTTATCCTAACCCTGCTATGGGCTACTGAATATTCAGTCCTTATCCTAACCCTGCTATGGGCTACTGAATATTCAGTCCTTATCCTAACCCTGCTATGGGCTACTGAATATTCAGTCCTTATCCTAACCCTGCTATGGGCTACTGAATATTCAGTCCTTATCCTAACCCTGCTATGGGCTACTGAATATTCAGTCCTTATCCTAACCCTGCTATGGGTTACTGAATATTCAGTCCTTATCCTAACCCTGCTATGGGCTACTGAATATTCAGTCCTTATCCTAACCCTGCTATGGGCTACTGAATATTCAGTCCTTATCCTAACCCTGCTATGGGCTACTGAATATTCAGTCCTTATCCTAACCCTGCTATGGGCTACTGAATATTCAGGGTGGGATTCAATAGGCTACTTGATATAATATAATATGATTAAAAAATGGTCATTGAAGCCTGGTCTCAGTCTCATGCTTGGTTTGAGTAGGACTCAGAAATCCATTTCCACCAGATAAAAGAGAGATAGTAATACTATGGATGCATTAGAGGTACATGTCTTGTTAAAGTTAGACACCAGGGGGTATTAAATCCATGGCATGATGTCATGTCTGGATCCTGCACCCTACTGGCTGGTGGCTGGAGTTCTCCTAGAATGTAGAACTCTAGCTGGTGTTCTCTAGAACTGTACTCTCATTCTGTTCCTCTGGGTGTTCTGCTGTCCAGTCATTCCAAAATAGAATCTTTACTGTCTGTTGAGATGATCCCTGCAGCTGCTTGGTTTTAACTTTAATCATCACAGACCAATAAAATCCTCACACCAATGAACAAGGTTGTCTGTGTATTCATTAACATTCATAAGACAAAACTTAAGACACAAACACACACAAATATACATGAGAACAATCAATATAGATTGATTTGTGTTATTTATCAAGACATACTGTATTTATAATTTCATTCAGCTAGGCCTAATTGTAGTGTTACGACTTGGTCATCCACACACGTTTCTTTTCAGATCCCTGTGTGGCCGTTGGATGTAAATACACAGCCCAGGTCCCATTACAAACTATTAATCCACTTTCCACATTTTACAGCTCTTGTACTTTCTGCATTTATAAACACAGTGCAGATTATCTCAGGTCGCAAAGTTCAACTCTTTCACACAGAGCAAAGTTCACCACCTCCACATAGAGCAGAGTTCACCTCCTTCACAAAGAGCAAAGTTCACCTCCTTCACACAGAGCAAAGTTCACCTCCTTCACACATAGCAAAGTTCACCTCCTTCACACAGAGCAAAGTTCACCACCTCCACATAGAGCAGAGTTCACCTCCTTCACACAGAGCAAAGTTCACCTCCTTCACATAGAGCAAAGTTCACCTCCTTCACACAGAGCAAAGTTCACCTCCTTCACACAGAGCAAAGTTCACCTCCTTCACATAGAGCAAAGTTCACCTCCTTCACACAGAGCAAAGTTCACCTCCTTCACACAGAGTGAAGTTCACCTTCATATTCCGATACTAAACAAACAGTGATCAGCTCAAATTAAAAACCATTTCTCGTTCTGACCCAGAACCAATGCCATGTGTCACGTACATGCCATCCGGTTCCTGGATCCGAGTATTAGCCCTCTCCCTTCCAAGGGCAGAGTCTGTTCAGTACCTTTTGAGGAAAGAAAGGAATCAGAAAAACATTTTGAATCAGAGATAATTTTGCAGCTCATTGGAACACCAGGATCACATCTTACATCATACTCCTAGTGCCACCTAGTTTAATACATTTTAATGTGATCTATGGCCTTATTTAGGATCCTTGGAGATGGAGAGACATACCTGAGTTTATCCCAGTAGAAACTCTCATTTTGCTCTGTGCTTCCTTTTAGTTCTTAAACGTTAAACTGTTTTCCGTAATGAATCTGCCCCTGCTCTCTCTGTGAATCATTCACCATCCCTCCCTGCTTCACTTTCACCTCTCACACAGTCTCCCTCCTATCTCCTTATTGCGTGTGTGTTGAACAACATTTTTACAACAATAGTAGAATCGGCTGTTCGGGTTCAAAATAAAAGTTGCCCATTGAAACGGATATAAATTGTGGAATCGTGCCACGATTGGACAATATAATCAGTCCCTCCAGGTGTCCAAGATCGCACAATTCAATGCCAAATCAACCAATCAGCGCATATTATGCGAGAGCTCACAATTTTGACCAATCCCCTCACTTTTAGTGCATAAAAGGGTCCAATCAAAAGCAGCTTTTGACCAATTCCTGTTCCACTGTTACCGTGGAAAAATGGCCCAATTGTGTTTTTTGTATTCTGCTTAAAGTAAAACTTTTTATTGTTTTTATATGAAATGAACGTGGTTAAATATATATGTTTTTTTATAAGAAACTTGTGGAATTTCCCACAGATTTCAATTCTAAAGAGTTTACACAAATATTAGCATCATGGCTCTTATTGCAGGACTTTAACTGTGGGAAATCACCTCACAATTCAGCCTATAGTGCCAATTGAACATTCATATTTTAATGTATAGCATTACTTATGGAATTGTGTAGTGATTTCTCAAGGTTAAAGTCCTGAAAAATCCTGCAATAAGAGCTACAACGCTATTATTGTGTAAATTTCATGGACCCAAGATCCAGAGGTAACGCTGTACAGTGAAATAGAAGTCTGCCCCAATGCAATTCTAATACAGCCACAATGGGACTTCAACTATGTTTGTGTGTTAAATTAACTACTTATTGTCTTTTGTTTAATTCATATAACAACATTCCAACCCTGTTCAGCAGTATCTAATCCAACTATGGCTTTATTACCTGATTTGTATCTGTTTGCATCAGTTTCAGTATGGGACTCTTATTTTGAAGTCGAACCGCAAATTCCATTGTGGCTCATCATTATTCTAGCAAGCATCACACATCACACGGGGTAAAAGAGTAACTTCCAACCTGCACGGTCACAAACAGAGAACGGAGAAGAGCAACGGCTCATCCTTATTCTAGCTAGCATCACACAGGTGCTTTTCCGACGGGATACAATAATCGCTTGTAACTTGCACTGTCTCAAACAGAGCCCGGAGAAGAGCAACGGTCGTTAGTCGAGATCTGCCACGTCACAGAAGAACCACACTAGAACTTGAACAGAAAAAACAACTCAAAACCTGTCAGAGAAGTGAACTCGAACGAACCTGAGAGAAAACGGAGCCTTTGTTTTCAGAAGCAGCAGGGAGCCGAACCGGAGGAAAGATGATGAGTTTTCTACCATACTTCTCCGCTGAGACCTGGACCCTCCTGGCCCTCCTCATCACCCTCATTGTAGTGTAAGGACTTACATCAAATCAAATGTTATCACATTTATCGTAGTTAAAAGGTGTAGACTAACAGTGAAATGCTTAGTTAGGGGTCCTTTTCCAACAATGCAAGATAAGATATATATTGTATAATTCTCAAGAACATACTGATAGTTAACGTGTGCGTGTGTGTGCGTGTGTGCGTGTGTGCGCGTGTGCGTGTGCGTGTGCGTGTGTGTGTGTGTGTGTGTGTGTGTGTGTGTGTGTGTGTGTGTGTGTATGTGTACAGGTACGGGTACTGGCCCTATGGTGTATTCACTAAGATGGGTATCCCTGGTCCCAAACCCCTACCTTACTTTGGAACAATGTTGGAGTATAGAAAGGTTAGTACCCATTCAGAATAAATATCTCTCTCATATTTTAAACAACAGTGTTATTTCCCCCCATGTAAAACAATGCATTGAGAAGGAAAAAGAGGACTAGCCGGTTGTTTTAACAATAGATAAATACTAGGTAATATGAGACTTGATCAGTCTAGAAGTTGTGTTATTGACCCTAGGGACCATATAAAATAACAAACCCTCCTCAACTCTCACCTGTTTCAGGTGTGTTCTCTATTCAGGTGTAGGACACACCTACGTGACCTCCTAGGGTATGAATCAGCTGTTTTCTCTCTCTCTCTCTCTCTCTCTCTTTCTCTGTCTCTCCCTCTCCCTCTCTCTCTCTCTCTCTGTCTCTCTCTCTTCCTCTCTCTCTCTCTCTCTCTCTGTCTCTCTCTCTTCCTCCATCTCTCTCTCTCTCTCTCTCTCTCTCTCTCTCTCTCTCTCTCTCTTCCTCCATCTCTCTCTCTCTCTCTCTCTTCCTCTCATTCACTCTCTCCCTCTCCCTCTCTCTCTCTCTCTGTCTCTCTGCAGGGCTTCACTAACTTTGACACAGAGTGCTTTCAGAAGTACGGGAGAATCTGGGGGTGAGTTCAGTTGGCTGTACCGTACTAGGATGACTTACAACTGTACTATGCTTTTTCAATTCATCACCTTCATCACCTCCTTTCTATTCATTCAGTTACTAGTTTTACCTGTCCAACATTACCCCAAACTCAGTACCGTAATCTGATTACAATTCATCACCTGCTGGAGCTGTCATGTGATCGTGAGGAATGATAGAAATAATATCAACAACAACCCGACTAATGTTTTCTTTGTAGTTTTATAAGAGGTGGTTAAATGTGTCGGTTTCCATGGTTACTTTCTAAATGTAATCCGTTACTAGTTTTACCTGTCCAACGTTACCCCAAACTCAGTAACGTAATCTGATTACATTCAGTTACTAGTTTACCTGTCCAACATAACCCCAAACTCAGTAACGTAATCTGATTACATTCAGTTACTAGTTTACCTGTCCAACATTACCCCAAACTCAGTAACGTAATCTGATTACATTCAGTTACTAGTTTACCTGTCCAACATAACCCCAAACTCAGTAACGTAATCTGATTACATTCAGTTACTAGTTTACCTGTCCAACATTACCCCAAACTCAGTACCGTAATCTGATTACATTCAGTTACTAGGTTTACCTGTCCAACATTACAATGTCATTGAGAAAACAAAGAAGTGTCAAAGATATTTTTTTCTCACAAAGGATCTATGATGGGAGGCAGCCTGTTCTGTGTATCATGTCGGTGTATATATATAGTGGTTTAAGCCAGGTGTGTTTCTCCTCTATGAAGGATCTATGATGGGAGGCAGCCTGCTCTGTGTATCATGGACAAAAGCATGATCAAGACCATCCTGATTAAAGAGTGTTACAACATCTTCACCAACCGCAGGGTGAGACACACACACACACACACACACACACACACACACACACACACACACACACACACACACACACACACACACACACACACACATCCCCTAATAATAATCTGAATAATTATAATCCTAACATTATGACTGATATTATTTATTCATTATTTGTGGCATTCATTATTCATACATTTTAAAGTAGTGTGAATATTATGTAAATACGGTTATCATTATTCAATCATATAATTAACACGTGTTATCATTATAACTGTCCTCCATGTTTTAGAACTTACGTCTGAACGGCGAGATGTTTGATTCGTTGTTCGTTGCCGAGGACGATGCATGGAGACGGATCCGCAGTGTCCTCTCACCTTCCTTTACCTCTGGACGACTGAAAGAGGTAGAACCATCCCTCCATCTCTACCTTTCTGCTTTATCAACTTGTTATAAATGCTTTATAGCTTGTTAAAAACGCTTTATTAACTCATTATAACTTGTTATAAACTCTTTAGTGCTTGTTATAAACCCATTATAACTTGTTATAAACTCTTTAGTGCTTGTTATAAACTCTTTAGTGCTTGTTATAAACCCATTATAACTTGTTATAAACTCTTTAGTGCTTGTTATAAACTCTTTAGTGCTTGTTATAAACCCATTATAGCTTGTTATAAACTGTTTACTAAGTCTTTATAGCTTGTTATAAACTCAAACCTAAATCAAATCAAATTGTATTAGTCACAAACACATATTTAGCAGTTATGGGTGTAGTGAAATGTTTCTGTTCCTGGCTCCAACAGTGCAGTAATATCAAACAAGACACAACGATACACACAAGTCTATAAGTAAAATAATGGAATTAAGAAATATATAATTATTAGGATGAGCAACGTCGAAGTCTGCAGTATAAAATTATATATATAAGTATATATTTTTAAAATTGATTTTACCTTTATTTAACTAGGCAAGTTAGTTATGAACAAATTCTTATTTACAATGACGGTGTAGGAACAGTGGGTTAACTGTCTTGTTTTTAGAGGCAGAACAACTGATTTGTACCTTGTCAGCTCGGGGATTCGATCTAGCAACCTTCCGGTTACTAGTCCAACGTCCTAACCACTAGGTTGCCTGCCTCCCCTAATGTGATGTATAGACATTATGGACATTATGTTGATAGAATATATAGCAAATCTGTAGAATACATGGATAGAATTGTATACAGTTGAAGTTGGAAGTTTACATGCACTTAGGTTGGAGTCATGAACATCTCTGGGGGACGTGGGATGGTAGGAGTCCCAGCTGACCAACATCCAGTGAAATTCTCTGTTTTTTTCACCTGCCATATCAGTTATTCTATACTCACAGACATTATGTTTTGGAAACTTTAGCGTGTATTCTATCCAAATCTACCAATTATATGCTTCTGTGCCTGAGTAACAGGCAGTTTACTTTGGCCTCGCTTTGCATGCGGATGTCAAAATACTGCCCCCCAGTGAAGTTAAAACTAGTTTTTCAACCAATCTACAAATTTCTTGTTCACAGACTATAGTTTTCTCAAGTCGGTTAGGACATCTACTTTGTGCATGACACAAGTAATTTTTCCAACAATTGTTTACAGACAGATTATTTCACTTGTAATTCACTGTACCACAATTCCAGTGGGTCAGAACTTCACATTCACTAAGTTGACTGTGCCTTGAAACAGAAAATTCCAGAAAATGATGTCATGTTAATTAAACGTGTTAAACTTAAACACGCAGCCGTCATACCGCTCAGGATGGAGACACGTTCTGTCTCCTAGAGATGATCACAATTTGGTGCAAATCAAGCCTAGAACAACAGCAAAGGACCTTGTGAAGATGCCGGAGGAAACAGGTGCAAAAGTATCTATATCCACAGTAAAAGGTGTGTAAAAATCGACATAACCTGAAAGGCCGCTCAGCAAGGAAGAAGCAACTGCTCCAAAACGGCCATAAAAATGCCAGACCATGGTTTGAAACTGCACATGGGGACAAAGGTTGTACTTTTAGAGAAATATCCTCTGGTCTGATTAAACAAAAATAGAACTGTTTGGCCATAATGACCATCATTATGTTTGAAGGAAAAAGGGGGAGGCTTGCAAGCTGAAGAACACCATCCCAACTGTGAAGCATGGGGGTGGCAGTATCATGTTGTGGGGGTGCTTTGCTGCATGAGGGACTGGTGCACTTCACAAAATCGATGGCACCATGAGGAACAAACATTATGTGGATATATTGAAGCAACATCTCAAGACATCAATCAGAAAGTTAATGCTTGCTATTCCAAATGGACCATGACCCCAAGCATACTTCCATAGTTTCTGACCCACTGGGAATGTATGAAAAAAATAAAAGATGAAATAAAATCATTCTCTCTACTATTATTGTGACATTTCACATTCTTAAAATAAAGTGGTGATCCTAACTGACTGAAGACAGGGAATTTTTACTTGGATTAAATGTCAGGAATTGTGAAAAACTGAGTTTAAATGTATATACAGCAATAACTAGCCTTGAATAGAAACTATATACAGTGCATTCGGAAAGTATTCACTCTCTCTCTCTCTCTCTCTCTGTCTCAAATCTTGCTGCTGTGATGGCATGATGTATTTCATACAGTAGATCAAAATCGTGCTTGTTTTCAAATTATTTGTGTATCTGTGTAATCTAAGGGAAATATGTGTCTTTAATATGGTCATATATTGTGCAGGAGTCTAGGAAGTGCAGCTCGGTATCCACCTCATTTTGTGGGCAGTGAGCACATAGCCTGTCTTCTCTTGAGAGCCAGGTCTGCCTACGACGGCCTTTCTCAATAGCAAGGCTATGCTCACTGAGTCTGTACATAGTCAAAGCCATCCTTAAGTTTGGGGCAGTCACAGTGGTCAGGTATTATGCCACTGTGTAGTCTCTGTTTAGGGCCAAATAGCATTCTAGTTTGCTCTGTTTTATATTAATTCTTTCCATCTCTCTCTCTCTCTCTCTCTACCTCTTTCTCCACCTCTCTATCTCCACCTCTCTCTCTCTCTCTCTCTCTCTACCTCTCTACCTCTACCTCTCTCTACCTCTCTCCCTCTCTACCTCTCTCTCTACCTCCACCCTCTCTCTCTCTTTCTCTCTCTCTCTCTCCCACTCTCTCTCTCTCTCTCTCTCTCTCTCCCCCTCTCTCTCTCTCTCTCCTCTAGATGTTTGGTATCATGAAGCAGCACTCTGCTAACCTGCTGAATGGAATGAAGAAGCAAGCAGATAAAGACCAGACCATCGAAGTGAAGGAGTGAGTCCTGATTCCTAACCTCTGGCTTTTCACCTTACAACTCAGAGTCTTGATTATAACACACACACACACACACACACACACACACACACACACACACACACACACACACACACACACACACACACACACACACACACACACACCTCTGGTTATTCACCTTGTGCCACTTGAGATCCTGGTTCGAGTCCAGGCTCTGTCGTAGCCGCAAGCCATGAGACTGCTGAACAATTAATCAAATTGCCACCCAAACTGTTTACATATTTCTTACTTCAGTTTATTTAGTAAATATTTTCTTAACTCTAGTTCTTGAACTGCATTCTTGGTTAACTTAAGGGCTTGTAAGCATTTCACAGTTGTATCCGGCGGTGACAAATACATTTGATTTCATTTAGTTGTGTGATCAGTAGTTGTGTGATCAGTAGTTGTGTGGTCAGTAGTTGTGTAGTTGTGTGGTCAGTAGTTGTGTGGTCAGTAGATGTGGTTGGTAGTTGTGTGGTCTGTAGTTGTGGTCAGTAGTTTTGTGGTCAATAGTTGTGGTCAATAGTTGTGATCAGTAGTTGTGATCAGTAGTTGTGTGGTCAGTAGTTGTGTGGTCAGTAGTTGTGTAGTCAGTAGTTGTGTGGTCAGTAGGTGTGGTCAGTAGTTGTGTAGTCAGTAGTTGTGTAGTCAGTAGTTGTGTGGTCAGTAGGTGTGGTCATTATGTGTGTGGTTAGTAGGTGTGGCCGGTACATGTGGTCAGTAGTTGGTGGTGACTAGTTGTGGTCTCTAGTTGTGGTCAGTAGTTGGGTGGTCAGTAGTTGGGTGGTCACTAGTTGTGTAATCAGTAGTTTTGTGGTCGGTAGTTTTGTGGTTGTGGTCAGTAGTTGTGGTCCATAGTTGTGGTTGTGGTCAGTAGTTGTGTGGTCAGTAGTTGTGTAATTGTGGTTGTGTGGTCAGTAGTTGTGTGGTCAGTAGTTGTGTAATCAGTAGTTGTGTGGTCAGTAGTTGTGTGGTCAGTAGTTGTGTGGTCAGTAGTTGTGTGGTCAGTAGTTGTGTGGTCAGTAGTTGTATGGTCAGTAGTTGTGTGGTTGTTGTCAGTAGTTGTGTGGTCAGTGGTTGTGTGGTCAGTAGTTGTGTGGTCAGTAGTTGTATGGTCAGTAGTTGTGTGGTCAGTAGTTGGGTGGTCAGTAGTTGTGTGGTTGTGGTCAGTAGTTGGGTGGTCAGTAGTTGGGTGGTCAGTAGTTGTGTGGTCAGTAGTTGTGTGGTCAGTAGTTGTGTGGTCAGTGGTTGTGTTGTCAGTAGTTGGGTGGTCAGTAGTTGGGTGGTCAGTAGTTGTGTGGTCAGTAGTTGTGTGGTCAGTGGTTGTGTTGTCAGTAGTTGTGTGGTCAGTAGTTGTGTGGTCAGTGGTTGTGTGGTCAGTAGTTGTGTGGTCAGTGGTTGTGTTGTCAGTAGTTGTGTGGTCAGTAGTTGTGTGGTCAGTGGTTGTGTGGTCAGTAGTTGTGTGGTCAGTAGTTGTGTGGTCAGTGGTTGTGTGGTCAGTGGTTGTGTGGTCAGTAGTTGTGTGGTCAGTGGTTGTGTGGTCACTAGTTGTATGGTCAGTAGTTGTGTGGTCAGTGGTTGTGTGGTCACTAGTTGTATGGTCAGTAGTTGTGTGGTCAGTAGTTGGGTGGTCAGTAGTTGTGTGGTTGTGGTCAGTAGTTGGGTGGTCAGTAGTTGGGTGGTCAGTAGTTGGGTGGTCAGTAGTTGTGTGGTCAGTAGTTGTGTGGTCAGTAGTTGTGTGGTCAGTGGTTGTGTTGTCAGTAGTTGGGTGGTCAGTAGTTGGGTGGTCAGTAGTTGTGTGGTCAGTAGTTGTGTGGTCAGTGGTTGTGTTGTCAGTAGTTGTGTGGTCAGTAGTTGTGTGGTCAGTGGTTGTGGGGTCAGTAGTTGTGTGGTCAGTAGTTGTGTGGTCAGTGGTTGTGTGGTTAGTGGTTGTGTGGTCAGTAGTTGTGTGGTCAGTGGTTGTGTGGTTAGTGGTTGTGTGGTCAGTAGTTGTGTGGTAGTGGTTGTGTGGTCACTAGTTGTATGGTCAGTAGTTGTGTGGTCAGTGGTTGTGTGGTCACTAGTTGTGTGGTCAGTAGTTGTGTAATTCTGGTTGTGTTGCAGGTTCTTTGGGCCCTACAGTATGGATGTGGTCATTGTGTGTGTGGTTAGTAGGTGTGGCCGGTACATGTGGTCAGTAGTTGGTGGTGACTAGTTGTGGTCTCTAGTTGTGGTCTCTAGTTGTGGTCAGTATTTGTGTGGTCAGTAGTTGTGTGGTTGGTGGTCAGTAGTTGTGTGGTCAGTAGTTGTATGGTCAGTATTTGTGTGGTCAGTAGTTGTGTGGTCAGTAGTTGTATGGTTGGTGGTCAGTAGTTGTGGTTGTGTTGCAGGTTCTTTGGGCCCTACAGTATGGACGTGGTCACCAGCACAGCCTTCAGTGTGGACATTGACTCTCTGAACAACCCTTCAGACCCCTTCGTCTCCAACGTCAAGAAGATGCTCAAGTTTGACCTGTTCAACCCACTGTTCCTACTAGTCTGTGAGACTGTATACGTACATACACACACAGACACAAAGTTGTAATTTTTAATCACATGAAGATGTTTACCTTTCTATAAAACTTTCCTCTCTACCTCTCCTCATCTCCTCTCCCATCATCCTCTCCTCTCCTCTCCTCTCCTCCTCTCTTCTCCTCTCCCATCCTCTTCTCCTCTTCTCCTCTCCTCTCCCGACCTCTACTCCCCTCCTGTTCTCCTCTCTGGTCCTACACTCCTCTCCTCTTCTCCTCTCCCCTCCTCCTCTCCTCTTCTCCTCTCCTGTCCTCTCCTCCTCCCCTCCTCTCCTCTTCTCCTCCCCTCCTCTCCTTCTCCAGTTTTGTTTCCCTTCACTGGTCCTATCTTGGAGAAGATGAAGTTTTCTTTCGTCCCGTCTGCGGTGACAGACTTCTTTTACGCCTCGCTGGCTAAGATCAAATCTGGACGTGACACTGGGAACTCAACTGTAAACATGTTTTATATTTATATTTGATTATGTTGATATTTTCATCTCTACATTTATATTTGTATTGGAATATTCTGTATTTATTTATTAAGATTAGGAAAACCTACGTAACTAGTAATGGACATCAATATGAAACGTCCATATGGATATCTTGTTGGAATTTAAAAAGACTACTATTGGGACCCAAATATCTACATTCATATTAGAATCTGTTTGTGTTGGTTGTGATTGGACGAGATCCATTAGAATCTGTTTGTGTTGGTTGTGATTGGTCCAGATACAGTGGAATCTGTTTGTGTTGGATGTGATTGGACGAATTTGACCTAATTTCATTCTGTTCTCAGAGTCGGGTGGATTTCTTACAGCTGATGATCGACTCTCAGAAAGGCAACGACACAAAGACAGGAGGGGAACAGACTAAAGGTACCTGCCGAACAAACACCTGTAAACTACTGTTACAAACACACACCTGTATAATAATGTAACAAACACACACCTGTTACAAACACACACCTGTAAACTACTGTTAAACACACACCTGTAAACTACTGTTACAAACACACACCTGTATAATAATGTAACAAACACACACCTGTAAACTGCTGTTACAAACACACACCTGTTACAAACACACACCTGTAATCTACTGTTACAAACACACACCTGTAATCTACTGTTACAAACACACACCTGTTACAAACACACACCTGTAAACTACTGTTACAAACACACACCTGTAAACTACTGTTACAAACACACACCTGTAAACTACTAATACAAACACACACCTGTAATCTACTGTTACAAACACACACCTGTAATCTACTGTTACAAACACACACTTGTTACAAACACACACCTGTAATCTACTGTTACAAACACACACCTGTAATCTACTGTTACAAACACACACCTGTTACAAACACACACCTGTAAACTACTGTTACAAAAACACACCTGTAAACTGCTGTTACAAACACACACCTGTTACAAACACACACCTGTTACAAACACACACCTGTAGACTACTGTTACAAACACACACCTGTTACAAACACACACCTGTAAACTACTGTTACAAACACACACCTGTTAACTACTGTTACAAACACACACCTGTAATCTACTGTTACAAACACACACCTGTTACAAACACACACCTGTAAACTACTGTTACAAACACACACCTGTAAACTACTGTTACAAACACAAACCTGTAAACTACTAATACAAACACACACCTGTAATCTACTGTTACAAACACACACCTGTAATCTACTGTTACAAACACACACCTGTTACAAACACACACCTGTTAACTACTGTTACAAACACACACCTGATACAAACACACACCTGATACAAACACACACCTGTAAACTACTGTTACAAACACACACCTGTAATCTACAGTTACAAACACACACATGTTACCAACACACACCTTTATACTGTTGTTACAAACACACACCTGTATACTACTGTTACAAACACACACCTCTTTCAAACACACAGCTGTTACAAACACACACCTGTAAACTACTGTTAGAAACTATTCTCTTGTTCCCTCTCGTTCTTTCTCTCTCTCTCTCTCTCTCTCTCTCTCTCTCTCTCTCTCTCTCTCTCTCTCTCTCTCTCTCCCTCTCTCCCTCCCTCCACAGGACTGACTGATCATGAGATCTTGTCTCAGGCCATGATCTTCATCTTCGCGGGCTACGAGACCAGCAGCAGTTCTATGAGTTTCCTGGCCTATAACCTGGCAACCAATCCCCACACCATGACCAAACTGCAGGAGGAGATAGATACTGTGTTCCCCAACAAGGTAACCGCCACACCATGACCAAACTGCAGGAGGAGATAGATACTGTGTTCCCCAACAAGGTAACCCCCACACCATGACCAAACTGCAGGAGGAGGTAGATACTGTGTTCTCCAACAAGGTAACCCCCACACCATGACCAAACTGCAGGAGGAAATAGATACTGTGTTCCATAACAAGGTAACCCCCACACCATGACCAAACTGCAGGAGGAAATAGATACTATGTTCCCCAACAAGGTAACCCCCACACCATGACCAAACTGCAGGAGGAGATAGATACTGTGTTCCCCAACAAGGTAACCCCCACACCATGACCAAACTGCAGGATGAGATAGATACTGTGTGGGTGCCAGATGTGTTGAGGTACTGATTTGTGTGTAACCCCGGTGTCAGATGGGGTGAGGTACTGATGTGTGTGTATTTCCGGTGTCAGATGGGGTGAGGTACCCTATGTGTGTGTATCCCCGGTGTCAGATGGGGTGAGGTACTGATGTGTGTGTATCCCCGGTGTCAGATGGGGTGAGGTACTGATTTGTATGTAACCACGGTGCAGGCTTCAATCCAGTACGAAGCTCTGATGCAGATGGACTATTAGGACTGTGTGTTGAACGAGTCTCTGAGACTGTACCCCGTCGCCCCGCGACTGGAGAGGGTCGCCAAGAAGACGGTGGAGATTAACGGCATCATCATCCCCAAAGACTGCATTGTCCTGGTTCCCACGTGGACCCTCCACCGTGACCCAGAGATCTGGTCTGACCCTGAGGAGTTCAAACCAGAGAGGTACTGGAACGCACCGTAACCACAATCCAACCACAACACAACCTTAATACCACCATAACACAACCATAACATAACCATAACACAACCACAATACAAAAACAAGATCATTAATACATTTTGCTACAACTTAACTACAGTGCATCATCATATCATCATACAATGTGAAATGTTTCTGAACCACAACCACAAATCAACTACAATACAATGTGTAATGTGTCTGCCCTCCCCCTGTCCAGGTTCAGTAAGGAGAACAAGGAGTCTATTGATCCGTACACGTACATGCCGTTTGGTGCGGGGCCCAGGAACTGTATCGGGATGCGCTTCGCCCTGATCATGATCAAACTGGCCATGGTCGAGATCCTCCAGAGTTTCACTTTCTCCGTCTGCGACGAGACCGAGGTGAGACGCTCCCCTGAGCAGACAGAATATGACATCATCAAACATCAGGATCTGTTTCAGCATGGTCAGCACCTGTTTTACCATGGTCAGCACCTGTTTTAACATGGTCACCACCTGTTTTAACATGGTCAGCACCTGTTTTAACATGGTCACCGCCTGTTTAACATACTCAAAACCTGTTTTAACATGGTCAGCACCTGTCAGTTCTTTTTTAACACGGTCACCGCCTGTTTTAACATGGACCTGTTTTAACATGGTCACCGCCTGTTTTAACATGGTCACCACCCCTTTTAACATGGTCATAAACTGGTTTAACATGGTCAGCGCCTGTTTTAACATGGTCACCAACTGTTTTAACATGGACCTGTTTTAACATGGTCACCACCTCTTTTAATATGGCCACCACCTGTTTAACATGCTCACAACCTCTTTTAATATGGCCACCACCTGTTTAACATGGTCATAGCCTGTTTAAACATGGCCACCACCTGTTTTAACCTGGTCAGCACCTGTTTTAACATGGACCTGTTTAAACATGGTTACCTCCTGTTTTAACATGAACACCACCTGTTTTAACATGGACCTGTTTAAACATGGTTACCTCCTGTTTTAACATGAACACCACCTGTTTTAACATGGACCTGTTTAAACATGGTTACCTCCTGTTTTAACATGAACACCACCTGTTTTAACATGGACCTGTTTAAACATGGTTACCTCCTGTTTTAACATGAACACCACCTGTTTTAACATGGACCTGTTTAAACATGGTTACCTCCTGTTTTAACATGAACACCACCTGTTTTAACATGGACCTGTTTAAACATGGTTACCTCCTGTTTTAACCTGGTCAGCACCTGTTTTAACATGGACCTGTTTAAACATGGTTACCTCCTGTTTTAACATGAACACCACCTGTTTTAACATGGACCTGTTTAAACATGGCCACCACCTGTTTTAACCTGGTCAGCACCTGTTTTAACATGGACCTGTTTAAACATGGTTACCTCCTGTTTTAACATGAACACCACCTGTTTTAACATGGTCAAAACATGTTTTAACATGGTCACTGCTTGTTTAACATGGTCACAACCTGTTTAACATGGTCACAACCTGTTTTAACATGGTCACTGCTTGTTTAAAATGAACACCACCTGTTTTAACATGTTCACAACCTGTTTTAACATGGTCAGCACCTGGTTTTACATGGTCTGTTATTCTCTATAGATCCTGTTGGAGATGGACAACCAGGGTTATGTTCTGTTCTGTTTTTCTCTATAGATCCCATTGGAGATGGACAAGCAGGGTTTGCTGATGCCAAAACGACCAATCAAACTGAGGCTGGAGTCCCGTAGCAACACCTTTAGCAATACCACCACCACCTCTCTGACAAGTCCAACAACATGACCGAATGCAGTAGCACCCCCTCTCTCTCTCTCTCTCTCTCTCCCCACACACAAAAGGGCTTTACTACAGACAGAAATACTTCTCCGCATGCCCCCTCACCCCGCTAATGATCCTGAGCTGGTGTGGTTACATGTGGTCTGCCGTTGTGAGGCCGGTTGGACGTGCTGCCAAATTTTCAATCTATCTATCTATCTATCTATCTATCTATCTATCTATCTATCTGTCGATCGGCTACTGAATATTCAGTCCTTATCCTGACCCTGCTATAGGCTACTGAATATTCAGGCTGGGATTCAATAGGCTACTTAATATAATATGATAATAAGAACTGCATTCATGATAAATGTTACATATGTCAGATCAATCAGAAATGACCTGTAAAATGGCACATAACTGACAAAGCGCTGGGATTGAAGCCTGGTCTCAGTCTCATGCTTGGTTTGAGTAGGACTCAGTAACCCATTTCCACCAGATAAAAGAGAGATAGTAATACTATGGATGCAATAGAGGTACATGTCTTGTTAAAGGTAGACACCAGGGGTATTAAATCCATGGCATGATGTCATGTCTGGATCCTGCACACTACTGGCTGGTGGCTGGAATTCTCCTAGAATGTAGAACTCTAGCTGGTGTTCTCTAGAACTGTACTCTCATTCTGTTCCTCTGGGTGTTCTGCTGTCCAGTCATTCCAAAATAGAATCTTTACTGTCTGTTGAGATGATCCCTGCAGCTGCTTGGTTTTAACTTTAATCATCACAAACCAATAACAAACCAATAAAATCATCACACTAATGAACAAGGTCATCCTTGTATTTATTAACATTCATAAGACAAAACTTAAGACACAAACACACAAATATACATGAGAACAATCAATATAGATTGATTTGTGTTATTTATCAAGACATACTGTATTTATAATTTCATTCAGCTAGGCCTAATTGTGGTGTTACGACTTGGTCATCCACACACGTTTCTTTTCAGATCCCAATTACCGCCCCTGTGTGGCCGTCGGATGTAAATACACAGCTCAGGTCCCGTTACAAACTATTAATCCACTGTCCACATTTTCCAGCTCTTGTAAATAAGAAAAACATTTTGATTCAGAGATAATCTTGCAGCTCATTGGAACACCAGGATCGCATCTTACATCATACTCGTAGTGCCACCTAGTTTAATACATTTTAATGTGATCTATGGCATTATTTAGGATCCTTAAGACCAACTTCTCCTATACTAAATAACACTAATTATTAGAATAACAGTGTGGTTTCACATGAAACTATTTTGGAAATAGTTTGCCTTTTAAACGGAAGCAAACGTAACGAAACATGGAGAGACAAACCTGAATTTATCCCAGTAGAAACTCTAATTTTGCTCTGTTGCTTCCTTTTAGTTCTTAAACGTTAAACTGTTTCTCTAATGAATCTGCCCCTGCTCTCTCTGTGAATCATTCACCATCCCTCCCTGCTTCACTTTCACCTCTCACACAGTCTCCCTCTAATCTCCTTATTGTGTGTGTGTCGTGAACAACATTTGCCTGAGCAACAATAGTAGAATCGGTGGATCGGTTTTCAAAATAAAAGTTACCCATTGAATCGGATGCAAATGGAAATAAATTGTGGAATCATGCAACAATCATTTGACACCAAATAAAATCTGTTAAAATTGCTCTGTGGATGTTTAGTATTCAGGAATGCAAAATACCTTCAACATGAAGCCTTATGGATCTTGGGTTCATGACATATCGTACCAGCCTTATGGGTCTGGGTACATGACATATCATACCAGCCTTTTGGGTCTTGGGTTAATAACATATCGTACCAGCCTTATGGATCCTGGTTTCATGACATATCGTACCAGCCTTATGGGTCTGGGTTCATGACATATCGTACCAGCCTTATGGGTCTGGGTACATGACATATCATACCAGCCTTATGGGTCTTGGGTTAATAACATATCGTACCAGCCTTATGGATCCTGGGTTCATGACATATCGTACCAGCCTTATGGGTCTGGGTTCATGACATATCGTACCAGCCTTATGGGTCTGGGTTCATGACATATCGTACCAGCCTTATGGGTCTGGGTTCATGACATATCGTACCAGCCTTTTGGGTCTTGGGTTCATAACATATCGTACCAGCCTTATGGATCCTGGGTTCATGACATATCGTACCAGCCTTATGGGTCTGGGTTCATGACATATCGTACCAGCCTTATGGATCTTGGGTTCATGACATATCGTACCAGTCTTATGGATCTTGGGTTCATGACATATCGTACCAGCTTTATGGATCCTGGGTTCATGACATATCATACCAGTCTTATGGATCCTGGGTTCATGACATATCGTACCAGCATTATGGGTCTTGGGTTCATGACATATCGTACCAGCATTATGGGTCTTGGGTTCATGACATATCGTACCAGCCATATGGATCTTGGTTTCATGACAGGGGGTACAGCCTTATGGATCTTGGGTTCATGACATATCGTACCAGCATTATGGATCTTGTGTTCATGACATATCGTACCAGCCTTATGGGTCTGGGTTCATGACATATCGTACCAGCATTATGGATCTGGGTTCATGACATATCGTACCAGCATTATGGATCTTGTGTTCATGACATATCGTACCAGCCTTATGGATCTTGTGTTCATGACATATCGTACCAGCCTTATGGGTCCTGGGTTCATGACATATCGTACCAGCCTTATGGGTCTTGGGTTAATGACATATCGTACCAGCCTTATGGGTCTTGGGTTCATGACATATCGTACCAGCCTTATGGATCCTGGGTTCATGACATATCGTACCAGCCTTATGGTTCTTGGGTTAATGACATATCGTACCAGCCTTATGGGTCTTGGGTTCATGACATATCGTACCAGTCTTATGGATCCTGGGTTCATGACATATCGTACCAGCCTTATGGGTCTTGGGTTAATGACATATCGTACCAGCCTTATGGATCTTGGGTTCATGACATATCGTACCAGCCTTATGGGTCTGGGTTCATGACATATCGTACCAGCCTTATGGGTCTTGGGTTCATGACATATCGTACCAGCCTTATGGATCTTGGGTTCATGACATATCGTACCAGCCTTATGGGTCTGGGTTCATGACATATCGTACCAGCCTTATGGGTCTTGGGTTCATGACATATCGTACCAGCCTTATGGGTCTTGGGTTCATGACATATCGTACCAGCCTTATGGGTCTTGGGTTCATGACATATCGTACCAGCCTTATGGGTCTTGGGTTCATGACATATCGTACCAGCCTTATGGGTCTTGGGTTCAGAAAGTATCGTACCAGCCTTATGGATCTTGGGTTAATGACGTATCGTACCAGCCTTATAGGTCTTGGTTTCATGACATATCGTACCAGCCTTATGGGTCTGTGTTCATGACATATCGTACCAGCCTTATGGATCTTGGGTTCATGACAAGGGGTTCCAGCCTTATGCATCTTGGGTTCATGACATTGTGTACCAGCCTTATGGATCCTGGGCTGTAGATGACCTGGAGCCAGTGGGCCTGGCGACTAATATGCAGCGAGGGCCAGCCGACTGGAGCATACAGGTCGCAGTGGTGGGTGGTATAATGTGCTTTAGTAACAATAAGGATGGCACTTTGAAAAACTGCATCCAGTTTGCTGAGCAGAGTATTGGAAGATACTTTAGCCTTACGGAACTTGGGTTCATGACACATCGTACTAGCCTTATGGATCTTGGGTTCATGACATGGGGTACATTCTTACGGATCTTGGGTTTATGACATGGGGTACCAGCCTTGCGGATCTTGGGTTCATGACATGGGGTACCAGCCTTATGGATCTTGGGTTCAAGATTACAATTATAATGAGTTTACACAAATATTGGCATCGCAACTCGTATTGCAGGACTTTAACCTTTCTGATCTCCCCATCCCGGATCCGGGATTGTGAATACAGACTCAAGCTCATTACCATAACGCAACGTTAACTATTCATGAAAATCGCAAATGAAATGAAATAAATATGCTAGCTCTCAAGCTTAGCCTTTTGTTAACAACACTGTCATCTCAGATTTTCAAAATATGCTTCTCAACCATTGCAAAACAAGCATTTGTGTAACAGTATTGATGGCTAACGTAGCATTTAGCATTAGCATTCAGCTGGCAACATTTACACAAAAAAACAGAAAAGCATTCAAATAAAATCATTTACCTTTGAAGAACTTCAGATGTTTTCAATGAGGAGACTCTCAGATAGCAAATGTTCAGTTTTTCCTGAAAGATTATTTGTTTAGGACAAATCGCTCCGTTTTCTGCGTCACGTTTAGCTATGAAAAAACCCCTGTATCCAGGATTGTGTAAATCTATCAGCAAGCTCATTAGCATAACACAACGTTAACTATTTATGAAAATCGCAAATGAAATGAAATAAATATGCCATCTCTCAAGCTTAGCCTTTTGTAAACAACACTGTCATCTCAGATTTTCAAAATATGCTTCTCAACCATAGGAAAACAATCATTTGTGTAAAAGTAGCTAGCTAGCGTTAGCATTTCGCGTTAGCATTTAGCGTTAGCATTAGCGTTAGCATCCAGCACGCAACATTAACAAAAACATAAAAGCCTTCAAATAAAATAATTTACCTTTGAAGAACTTCTGATGTTTTCAATGAGGATACTCTCAGTTAGATAGCAGATGCTCAGTTTTTCCAAAAAGATTCCTTGTGTATTAGAAATAGCTCCGTTTTATACATCACATTTGGCTACCAAAAAAAATCCCCAAATTCAGTCCTCAAAACGCGAACTTTTTTCCAAATTAACTCCATAATATCGACTGAAAACATGGCAAACGTTGTTTAGAATCAATCATCAAGGTGTTTTTCACATATCTCTTCATTGATACATCGTTCTTGGACACATGCTTTCTCCCCTGAATCAAATGGTAAAGTAGAAGCAGCTGGCAATTGCGCACCGAATTCGACGCAGGACACCAGGCGGACACTTGGAAAATGTAGTCTCTTATGGTCAATCTTCCAATGATATGCCTACAAATACGTCACAATGCTGCTAAGACCTTGGGCGAACGACAGAAAGTGTAGGCTCATTCGTTGCGCAATCACAGCCATATAAGGAGAGAATGGAAAACAGAGCTTCAGAAATTCTGCTAATTCCTGGGTGATGCATCATCTTGGTTTTGCCTGTAGAATGAGTTCTGGGGCACTTACAGACAAAATCTTTGCAGATTCTGAAACTTCAGAGTGTTTTCTTTATGAATATGCATAGTCGAGCATCTTTTCGTGACAAAATATCGCGCTTAAAACGGGAACGTTTTTTATCCAAAAATGAAATAGCGCCCCTAGAGCTCTAACAGGTTACCTGTGGGAAATCACCTCACAATTCTGCATATTGAACATATATATTTTAATGTAGAGCCTTACTTATGGAATTGTGAGGTGATTTCCATAGTTAAACTCCTGCAATAAGAGCTAAGATGCTAATATTTGTGAAAACTCTTCACATTTCATGGACCCAAGATCCAGAGGTAACGCTGTACAGTGCAATAGAAGTCTGCCTCAATGCATTTCTAATACAGCCACAGTGGGACTTCAACTATTTTTTGTGTGTCAAATGAACTACTTATTGTCTTTTGTTTAATCCATATAACAACATTTCAACCTTTTTTTAGCATTATCTTGTCCAAATATGGCATTATATCCACTATTTGTATCTCTTTGCATCAGTTTCAATATTGGACTCTTATTTTGAAGGCAAAATGCAAATTCCATTATTTCTCAACCTTATTCTAGCAAGCATCACACAGGTGCTTTTCCGACAGGATACAATAATAACTTCTAACCTGCACGGTCTCACACAGAGCACGGAGAAGAGCAGCGGTCGGTCGGTAGTCGACATCGGAGAAGTGAACGAAGCCTTTGTTTTCAGAAGCAGCAGGAATCCGAAACTGGGGAAAAAGATGATGATGAGTTTTCTGCCAAACTTCTCCACTGAGACCTGGACCCTCCTGGCCCTCCTCATCACCCTCATTGTAGTGTAAGGACTTACATCAAATCAAATGTTATTTGTCACATGCATCGTAGTTTATGTCGTGGAAATATTCAGTCAATTATTTTTCACAAATTCCGGAGCCTGTGAGTTCAAATAGACTTGTATTAAGACATGATAAAAGCCGAGCGAGCTGGTTCATGAAAACAACAACTTTTCCAGTCTTGGCAAACACTTCATATACAGCTGTCCTCCTTACGTGACCCCCATAGCAACTCCTCTAAATGACTCGTCACCTCTGGCATTTAACCACCGTTATCTTATTGTCTTGCACTATTAATCATCCAAAAGGAGAAGGCAAGTGAATGGTCGTGGACAGGCAAAAGGTCAAAACCAGATCAGAGTCCCGGAGGTACAGAGTGGCAGACAGGCTCGAGGTCAAGGCAGGCAAAAGGTCAAAACCAGATCAGAGTCCCGGAGGTACAGAGTGGCAGACAGGCTCGAGGTCAAGGCAGGCAAAAGGTCAAAACCAGATCAGAGTCCCGGAGGTACAGAGTGGCAGACAGGCTCGAGGTCAAGGCAGGCAGAATGGTCAGGCAGGCGGGTACAGAGTCCAGAAACAGGCAAGTGTCAAAATCGGGAGGACTAGAAAAAGGAGAAATAGCTTGGACATACAAGACGAACTGGCACAGAGAGACAAGAAACACATGGATAAATACACTGGTAGAGACAATAACAGGTGAACAGACCAGGGACACAATGATAACAGCTCTATAAACATAATAGCATGGTTATTTACAGAATAGCATGGCTATATACAGAATAACATGGTTATTTACAGAACAACATGGCTATATACAGAATAACATGGCTATATACAGAGTAACATGGCTATATACAGACTAACATGGTTATTTACAGAACAACATGGCTATATACAGAGTAACATGGCTATATACAGAGTAACATGGCTATATACAGATTAACATGACAAAATACAGAATAACATGGTTATATACAGAATTACATGGTTATATACAGACTAACATGGTTAAATACAGAATAACATGGTTATATACAGAATAACATGGTTATGTACAGAATAACATGACAATATACAGAATTAACATGGGTATATACAGAATATCATGACAATATACAGAATAACATGGTAATATACAGAATAACATTGCTATGTACAGAATTACATGGTTATATACAGAATAACATGGTTATATACTTAATAACATGGTTATATACAGAATAACATGGTTATATACAGAATGACATGGTTATATACGTAATAACATGGTTATATACAGAATGACATGGTTATGTACAGTTTAACATGGTTATATACTGAATGACATGGTTATATACAGAATGACATGGTTATGTACAGTTTAACATGGTTATATATACTGAATGACATGGTTATATACAGAATAACATGGTTATATACAGAATAACATGGTTATATACAGAATAACATGGTTATATACAGAATAACATGGCTATATACAGAATGACATGGTTATATACAGAATAACATGGTTATATACAGAATAACATGGTTATATACTGAATGACATGGTTATATACAGAATAACATGGTTATATACAGAATAACATGGTTATATACTGAATGACATGGTTATATACAGAATAACATGGTTATATACAGAATAACATGGTTATATACAGAATGACATGGTTATGTACAGTTTAACATGGTTATATACTGAATGACATGGTTATGTACAGTTTAACATGGTTATATACTGAATGACATGGTTATATACAGAATAACATGGTTATATACAGAATGACATGGTTATGTACAGTTTAACATGGTTATATACAGAATAACATGGTTATATACTGAATGACATGGTTATATACAGAATAACATGGTTATGTACAGTTTAACATGGTTATATACTGAATGACATGGTTATGTACAGTTTAACATGGTTATATACTGAATGACATGGTTATATACTGAATAACATGGTTATATACAGAATAACATGGTTATATACAGAATGACATGGTTATATACAGAATAACATGGTTATATACAGAATAACATGGTTATATACTGAATAACATGGTTATATACAGAATAACATGGCTATATACAGAATAACATGGTTATATACAGAATAACATGGCTATATACAGAATAACATGGTTATATACAGAATAACATGGCTATATACAGAATAACATGGTTATATACTGAATGACATGGTTATATACGTAATAACATGGTTATATACAGAATAACATGGTTATATACAGAATAACATGGTTATATACAGAATAACATGGCTATATACAGAATAACATGGTTATATACTGAATGACATGGTTATATACGTAATAACATGGTTATATACAGAATAACATGGTTATATACGTAATAACATGGTTATATACAGAATAACATGGTTATATACAGAATAACATGGCTATATACAGAATAACATGGTTATATACTGAATGACATGGTTATATACGTAATAACATGGTTATATACAGAATAACATGGTTATATACGTAATAACATGGTTATATACAGAATAACATGGTTATATACGTAATAACATGGTTATATACAGAATAACATGGTTATATACAGAATAACATGGTTATATACAGAATAACATGGCTATATACAGAATAACATGGTTATATACTGAATGACATGGTTATATACGTAATAACATGGTTATATACAGAATAACATGGTTATATACGTAATAACATGGTTATATACAGAATAACATGGTTATATACGTAATAACATGGTTATATACAGAATGACATGGTTATATACAGAATAACATGGTTATATACAGAATAACATGGTTATATACAGAATGACATGGTTATATACAGAATAACATGGTTATATACGTAATAACATGGTTATATACAGAATGACATGGTTATATACAGAATAACATGGTTATATACAGAATAACATGGCTATATACAGAATAACATGGTTATATACTGAATGACATGGTTATATACGTAATAACATGGTTATATACAGAATAACATGGTTATATACAGAATAACATGGTTATATACAGTTCACTTAATCTAACTTCTCTTGAACTTTTGACTAGTTACTGTGTGTGTGTGTGTGTGTGTGTGTGTGTGTGCGTGTGCGTGTGCGTGTGCGTGCGTGCGTGCATGCGTGCGTGCGTGCGTGTGTGTACGTACAGGTACGGGTACTGGCCCTATGGTGTATTCACTAAAATTGGTATCCCTGGTCCCAAACCCCTACCTTACTTTGGCACAATGATGGAGTATAGAAAGGTTAGTACCCATTCAGAATAAATATCTCTCTCATATTTTAAACAACAGTGTTATTTCCCCCATGTAAAAAAATACATGGAGAATGAAAAAGAGGACTAGCCGGTTGTTTTAACAAGAGATAAATACAAGGTAAGACATGATCAGTCTTGTGTTATCGACCCTGTGGACCATCTCTCTCTCTCTCTCTTCCTCCATCTCTCTCTCTCACTCTCTGTCTCTCCCTCTCTCTACCTCTTTCTCTCTCTCTCTCTCTCTCTCTCTCTCTCTCACTCTCTCTCTCTCTCTCTCTCTGTCTCTCTGCAGGGCTTCACTAACTTTGACACAGAGTGCTTTCAGAAGTACGGGAGAATCTGGGGGTGAGTTCAGTTGGCTGTGCCGTACTAGGATGACTTACAACTGTACTATGCTTTTTCAATTCATCACCTGCTGGAGCTGTTATGTGACCATGAGGAATAGTATTAATAATATCAACCAGAATGTTTTCTTTGTAGTTTTATATGAGGTGGTTAAATGTGTGCCTGAGTTTCTCCTCTGTGAAGGTTCTATGATGGGAGGACGTCTGTTCTGTGTATCATGTAGGATTGTAGGTGTATCCAGACCTTCACTTTTTCCACATTTTGTTACATTACAGCCTTATTCTAAAGTGGATTCAATCTACTCACACAATACCCCATAATGACAAAGCAAAAACTGTTTTTTATAATTTTTTACAAATGTATAAAAACAAAACAAATTAAATATCACATTTACATAAATATTCAGTCCCTTTACTCAGTACTTTTACAATTACAGCCTCGCGTCTTCTTCAATTCTTCTCTGCAGATCCGGTCTCTGGCCGGGCCACTCAAGGACATTCAGTGACTTGTCCCAAAGCCACTCCTGTATTGTCTTGGCTGTGTGCTTAGGGTTGTTGTCCTGTTGGAAGGTGAACCTTCACCTCAGTCTGAGGTCCTGAGTGCTCTCGAGCAGGTTTTCATCAAGGATCTCTCTGTACTTTGCTCTGTTCATCTTTCCCTCAATCCTGACTAGTCTCCCAGTCCCTGCCGCTGAAAAACATCCCACATCATGATGCTGCCTCCACCATGCTTCACCGGAGGGATGGTGCCAGGTTTCCTCCAGATGTGACACTTGGCACTCAGACCAAAGAGTTTAATCTTGGTTTCATCAGACCAGAGAATCTTGATTGGATTTAGGTTCCTTTTGGCAAACTCCAAGCGGGCTGTCATGTGCGTTTTACTGAGGTGTGGGTTCCGTCTGGCCACTATACCATAAAGGCCTGATTGGTGGAGTGCTGCTGAGATGCCTGTCCTCCTGGAAGGTTCTCCCATCTCCACAGAGGAACTCTGGAGCTCTGTCAGAGTGACCATAAGGTTCTTGTTCATCTCCCTGACCAAGGCCCTTCTCCCCCGATTTCTCAGTTTGGCCGGGCAGCCAACTCTAGGAAGAGTCTTGGGGGCTCCAGATTTCTCCCATTAAAGAATGATGGAGGCCACTGTGTTCTTGGGGACATCAATGCTGCAGAAATGTTCCCAAAATCTGTGCCTCGACACAATCCTGTCTCGGAGCTCTATGGACCGTTCTTTTGACCTAATGGCTTGGTTTTTGCTCTGACATGCTCTGTCAACTGTGGGACCTTATATAGACAGGTGTGTGCCTTTCCAAATAATGTCCAATTAATGGAATTTACCACAGGTGGACTCTAATCAAGTTGTAGAAACATATCAACCATGATCATTGGAAACAGGACGCACCTGAGCTCAATTTGGAGTCTCATAGCAAAGGGTCTGAATACTTATGTATATAAGGTATTTCTGTTTTTTGATTATTGTTATGGGGTATTGTGTTTATGAGTTTTAAAAATGTATTTAAGTCAATTTTAGAATAAGGCTGTAACCCAACGAAATGCCATAGTGTAAGATGTGCAATTAGAGGCAGTCTGTTCTGTGTACCACGTAGTTGTGTATATAGTGGTTAAAGCCAGCTGTGTTTCTCATCTGTGAAGGATCTATGATGGGAGGCAGTCTGTACCATGTAGGTGTATATATATAGTGGTTAAAGCCAGGTGTGTTACTCCTCTGTGAAGGATCTATGATGGGAGGCAGTCTGTTCTGTGTACCATAAAGCCAGGTGTGTGTTTCTCCTCTGTGAAGGATCTATGATGGGAGGCAGCCTGTTCTGTGTATCATGGACAAAAGCATAATCAAGACTGTCCTGATTAAAGAGTGTTACAACATCTTCACCAACCGCAGGGTGAGACACACACACACACACACACACACACACACACACACACACACACACACACACACACACACACACACACACACACACACACACACACACACATACACACACATACACACACACACACACACCTAATAATAATCTGAAAAATAATAATCTTAAAAATATTACTGAAATTATTATCACCATTTTTGTGGCATTTTGTCATTTTAAAGTAGTGTGAATATTATGCAAATACTGTGATCAATATTAAATCATATAATTAATGTCTGTAAATTATAAAATTGCTGTAGAAATTCATTCTGAGCGGTGAGCTGTTTGATGCGTTGTCCGTTGCCGAGGACGATACATGGAGACGGATCCGCAGTGTCCTCTCACCTTCCTTTACCTCTGGACGACTAAAACAGGTAGAACCATCCCTCCATCTCTCCCTTTCTATGTTTATCAACTTGTTATAAACTCATTATAGCTTGTTATAACTCTTCATTAACTCATTATAGCTTGTTATAAACTCTATAAACTCATTATAGCTCTTTATAAACACTTTATAACTTATTATAAACTCTATAAACTCCTTTTAGCTTGTTATAAACTAATTATAGCTTGTTATAAACTCTTTACTAACTAATTATAGCTTGTTATAAACTCTTTACTAACTAATTATAGCTTGTTATAAACTCTTTAAATCATTCTAGCTTGTTTTAAATTCTATAAACGAATTATAGCTTGTTAGAAACTAATTATAGCTTGTTATATACTCTATAAACTAATTATAGCTTGTTATAAACTCTATAAATCATTATAGCTTGTTATAAACTAATTATAGCTTGTTATAAACTCTATAAACTAATTATAGCTTGTTATAAACTCTATAAATCATTATAGCTTGTTATAAACTAATTATAGCTTGTTATAAACTCTTTAAATCATTATAGCTTGTTATAAACTAATTATAGCTTGTTATAAACTCTATAAACTAATTATAGCTTGTTATAAACTAATTATAGCTTGTTATAAACTCTATAAACTAATTATAGCTTGTTATAAACTAATTATAGCTTGTTATAAACTCAATATAGCTTGTTATAAACTCTTTAAATCATTATAGCTTGTTATAAACTCTTTAACTCATTATAGCTTGTTGTAAACTCTTTACTAACTCATTATAGCTTGTTATAAACTATTAACTCATTATAGCTTGTTATAAACTCTATAAACTAATTATAGCTTGTTATAAACTCTATAAACTAATTATAGCTTGTTATAAACTCTTTAAATCATTATAGCTTGTTGTAAACTCTTTACTAACTCATTATAGCCTGTTATAAACTATTAACTCATTATAGCTTGTTCTAAACTCTTTAACTCATTATAGCTTGTTATAAACTCTTTATAAACTCATTATAGCTTGTTGTAAACTCTTTACTAACTCATTATAGCCTGTTATAAACTATTAACTCATTATAGCTTGTTATAAACTCTTTACCATTTCATTATAGCCTGTTATAAACTATTAACTCATTATAGCTTGTTATAAACTCTTTACCATTTCATTATAGCTTGTTATAAACTATTAACTCATTATAGCTTGTTATAAACTAATTATAGCTTGTTATAAACTCTTAAATCATTATAGCTTGTTATAAACTAATTATAGCTTGTTATAAACTCTATAATCATTATAGCTTGTTATAAACTCTTTAATCATTATAGCTTGTTATAAACTCTTTAATCATTATAGCTTGTTATAAACTCTTTAATCATTATAGCTTGTTATAAACTCTTTAATCATTATAGCTTGTTATAAACTCATCATAGCTTGTTATAAACTCTATACTAACTCATTATAGCTTGTTATAAACTCTTTAATCATTATAGCTTGTTATAAACTCTTTAATCATTATAGCTTGTTATAAACTCTTTAATCATTATAGCTTGTTATAAACTCATCATAGCTTGTTATAAACTCTACACTAACTCATTATAGCTTTTTAGAAACTCTTTACTAACTCATTATAGCTTGTTATAAACTCTTCATAAACTCATTATAGCCTGTTATAAACTCTATACTAACTCAATATAGCTTGATATAAACTCTTTACTAACTCATTATTGCTTGTTATAAACTCTATAAACTAATTATAGCTTGTTATAAACTCTTTAATCATTATAGCTTGTTAAACTCTTTACTAACTCATTATAGCTTGTCATAAACTCTTTATAAACTAATTATAGCTTGATTATAAACTAATTATACCTTGATTATAAACTAATTATAGCTTGATATAAACTAATTATAGCTTGATTATAAACTAATTATAGCTTGATATAAACTAATTATAGCTTGATTATAAACTAATTATAGCTTGATATAAACTAATTATAGCTTGATATAAACTAATTATAGCTTGATATAAACTAATTATAGCTTGATTATAAACTAATTATAGCTTGATATAAACTAATTATAGCTTGATATAAACTAATTATAGCTTGATATAAACTAATTATAGCTTGATATAAACTAATTATAGCTTGATATAAACTAATTATAGCTTGATATAAACTAATTATAGCTTGATATAAACTAATTATAGCTTGATATAAACTAATTATAGCTTGATATAAACTCATTATAGCTTGTTATAAACTAATTATAGCTTGTTATAAACTAATTATAGCTTGATTATAAACTAATTATAGCTTGATATAAACTAATTATAGCTTGATTATAAACTAATTATAGCTTGATATAAACTAATTATAGCTTGATATAAACTAATTATAGCTTGATATAAACTAATTATAGCTTGATATAAACTAATTATAGCTTGATATAAACTCTTTAAATCATTCTAGCTTGTTTTAAATTCTATAAACGAATTATAGCTTGTTAGAAACTAATTATAGCTTGTTATATACTCTATAAACTAATTATAGCTTGTTATAAACTCTATAAACTCATTATAGCTCTTTATAAACACTTTATAACTTATTATAAACTCTATAAACTCCTTTTAGCTTGTTATAAACTAATTATAGCTTGTTATAAACTCTTTACTAACTAATTATAGCTTGTTATAAACTCTTTACTAACTAATTATAGCTTGTTATAAACTCTTTAAATCATTCTAGCTTGTTTTAAATTCTATAAACGAATTATAGCTTGTTAGAAACTAATTATAGCTTGTTATATACTCTATAAACTAATTATAGCTTGTTATAAACTCTATAAATCATTATAGCTTGTTATAAACTAATTATAGCTTGTTATAAACTCTTTAATAATTATAGCTTGTTAAACTCTTTACTAACTCATTATAGCTTGTCATAAACTCTATAAACTAATTATAGCTTGTTATAAACTCTATAAACTAATTATAGCTTGTTAGAAACTAATTATAGCTTGTTATAAACTCTTTAATAATTATAGCTTGTTAAACTCTTTACTAACTCATTATAGCTTGTCATAAACTCTATAAACTAATTATAGCTTGTTATAAACTCTTTAAATCATTATAGCTTGTTATAAACTCTATAAACTAATTATAGCTTGTTATAAACTCTTTAATAATTATAGCTTGTTAAACTCTTTACTAACTCATTATAGCTTGTCATAAACTCTTTATAAACTAATTATAGCTTGATTATAAACTAATTATAGCTTGATATAAACTAATTATAGCTTGATATAAACTAATTATAGCTTGATATAAACTAATTATAGCTTGATATAAACTAATTATAGCTTGATATAAACTAATTATAGCTTGTTATAAACTCATTATAGCTTGTTATAAACTCATTATAGCTTGTTATAAACTCATTATAGCTTGTTATAAACTAATTATAGCTTGTTTTGAACTCATTATAGCTTGTTATAAACTCATTATAGCTTGTTATAAACTCATTATAGCTTGTTATAAACTAATTATAGCTTGTTATGAACTCATTATAGCTTGTTATAAACTCATTATAGCTTGTTATAAACTCATTATAGCTTGTTATGAACTCATTATAGCTTGTTATAAACTCAAACCCAAATCAAATCAAATTGTATTAGTCACAAACACATATTAAGACTTAATGGTTTAACGCTAAGGAGCTTTTTTTAAGGAGAAGTCATGCTGTTCATTTAAATAATTTACCGGTTTCTCTGTTATTTATCCTGGGAAAATTGAGTGGTTTTGGCGGTGAGTCTAGGTATCCGGGTTATTGGCATTCAACCCTAATCATGAAGCTAACCACTCTCTCTGTCTCTCTCTCTCGCTCTCTCTCTCTCTCTCTCTCTGTCTCACTCTCTCTCTGTCTCCCTCTCTCTCGCTCTCTCTCGCTGTCTCTCTCTCTCCCTCTCTCTCTCTCGCTCTCTCACTGTCTCTCAAATCTTGCTGCTGTGATGGCACACTGTGGTATTTCACCCAGTAAATATGGGAGTTGTTTTCAAATTCTTTGTGGATCTGTGTAATCTGAGGGAAATATGTGTTTCTAACATGGTCATACATTGGGCAGGAGGTTAGGAAGTGCAGCTCAGTTTCCACCTAATTTTGTGTGCAGTGAGCACATAGCCTGTCTTCTCTTGAGAGCCATGTCTGCCTACGGCGGCCTTTCTCAATAGCAAGGCTATGCTCACTGAGTCTGAACATAGTCAAAGCTTTCCTTAAGTTTGGATCAGTCACAGTGGTCAGGTATTCAGCCACTGTGTACTCTCTGTTTAGGGCCAAATAGCGTTCTAGTTTGCTACATTTTTTATTAAATTCTTTCCATATCTACTTCTTTACCTCTCTCTGTGCCTCTCTCTCTGTCTCTCTACCTCTCTACCTCTACCTCTCTCTCTCTCTATCGCTCTCTCTGTCTCTACCTCTTTAACTCTCTACATCTCTCTCTGTCTCTCTACCTCTCTACCATCCAATGGCATCTACCTCTCCATCTCTCTACCTCTCTCTACCGTTCTCTCTCTCTCTCTCTCTCTCTCTCTCTCTCTCTCTCTCTCTCTCTGTCTCTCTCTCTCTCTCTCTCTCTCTCTCTACCTCTCTCTCTCTCTCTCTCTCTCCCTCTCTCTCTCTCTCTCTCTCTCTCTCTCTCTCTCTCTCTCTCTCTCTCTCTCTCTCTCTCTCTCTCTCTCTCTCTCTCTCATCCCCCCTCTCTCTCTCTCTCTCTCTCTCTCTCTCTCTCTCTCTCTCTCTCTCTCTCTCTCTCTCTCTCTCTCTCCTCTAGATGTTTGGTATCATGAAGCAGCACTCTGCTAACCTGCTGAATGGAATGAAGAGGCAGGCAGATAAAGACCAGACCATCGAAGTGAAGGAGTGAGTCCTGATTCCTAACCTCTGGCTTTTCACCTTACAACTCTGAGTCTTGATATAGCCACCATTTGCCTTGATGACAGCTTCACACACTCTTGGCCTGAGGTAGAATACCTCATGATAAGCTGTAGACCAAACTATAACTTCTTGATGCACCCATCCCGTTAGCGGGATCATTTTCATCAACCACCGCTGAATTGCAGAGCGCCAAATTCAAATCACAAGTGCAATATAGCAAAACACAGTTTAGCTTGTTGTTAATCCACCTGGCGTGTCAGCTTAGCTTAGACCCACCCAGCCTAAAGGAGGACATGGAGACCCACCTACCCTGCAGGCTTAGCTTGTTGTTAATCCACCTGGCGTGTCAGCTTAGCTTAGACCCACCCAGCCTAAAGGAGGACATGGAGACCCACCTACCCTGCAGGCTTAGCTTGTTGTTAATCCACCTGGTGTTTCAGATTTCAATAAAGCTTTTCGGCGAAAGCATAACAAGCGTTTATGTAAGAACATCTCTCTCAGTAGACAAAACATTACAAACAGCTAGCAGCCAAGTAGATTGGTCACGAAAGTCAGAAAAGCAATAAATTAAATTGCTTACCTTTGATGATTTTCGGATGTTTGCACTCAAGAGACTCCCAGTTACACAATAAATTCTCCTTTTGTTCCATAAAGATTATTTTTATTTTTTTATATCCAAAATATCCAAAATAAAATACCTCCAATTGGTTGGCGCGTTCAGAAATCAGCGACATCGGATACGTTTTTCATCCAAAACATCCAAACATCAAAATACTGCCGCCTCAAGAGGATTAAAAAAAAAAAGCCAACAAGAAAATGCTTCCCAGAAGCGATGTTCCTAGTGGCCGGAGACTTTCATGCAGGGAAACTAACTTACAAGCAAAAACTAAAACAGGAAGTGCCAGTGATTCGCTCAATATGGAAGTGGTCAGAAGACGCAAATGCTACGCTACAGGACTGTTTTGCTAGCACAGACTGGAAAATGTTCAGGGATTCATCCAATGGCATTGAAGAGTTTACCACCTGAGTCACCAGCTTCATCAATAAGTGCATCGACGACGTCGTTCCCACAGTGACTGTATGTCCCAACCAGAAGCCATTGATTACAGGCAACATCCACACCGAGCTAAAGGTACACTTCTAAGAAATCCTGCTATGCCCTCAGAAAACCATCAAACAGGCAAAGTATCAATACACGACTAAGATTTAATTCTACTTCACCGGCTCCACTGACACTGGTTGGATGTGTCAGGTCTTGCAAACTATTACAGACTACAAAGGGAAGCACAGCCACGAGTTGCCCAGTAACACGAGCCTACCAGATGGGCTAAATGCCTTTCATGCTCACTTCGAGGCAAGCATCACTGAAGCATGCATGAGAGCACCAGCTGTTCCGGTTGACTGTGTGATCATGCTCTCCGTAGCCGATGTGAAAAAGGCCTTTAAACAGGTCAACATTCACAAGGCTGCGGGACAGATTACTAATAGCATGCGCGGACCAACTGGCAAATGTCTTCACTGACATTTTCATCCTCTCCCTGACCGAGTCTGTAATACCTACATGTTTCAAGCAGACCACCATAGTCCCTAAACCCAAGAAAGAGAAGGAAACCTACCTAAATGACTAGTATACCGCCCGAACAGATCCACAGATGATGCAATCTCTATTGCACTCCACACTGTCCTTTCCCACCTGACGGGCCGCCCCCAGGTCTGCCACGCTGATCCTCAACACGGGGGACACTCAGGGGTGCATGTTCAGTCCCCTCCTGTACTCCCTGATCACCCACGACTGCATGGCCAAGCACGACACCAACACCATCATTGAGTTTGCTGTGGTCGGTAGTTGTGTGGTCAGTAGTTATGGTCTGCAGTTGAAGTCAGTAGTTGTGTAGTTTTGGTCAGTAGTTGTGTGGTCAGTAGCTGTGATCAGAAGTTGTGGTCAGCAGTTGTGGTCACTAGTTGTGGTCAGTAGGTGTGGTCAATAGTTGTGGTCAATAGTTGTGGTCACTAGTTGTGGTCAGTAGTTGGATGATCAGTAGTTGTGTGGTCAGTGGTTGTGTGGTCAGTAGTTGTGTGGTCATTAGTTGTGTGGTCAGTGGTTGTGTGGTCAGTAGTTGTGTGGTCATTAGTTGTGTGGTCAGTGGTTGTGTGGTCAGTAGTTGTGTGGTCAGTAGTTGTGTAGTTGTGGTCAGTAGTTGTGTGGTCAGTAGTTGTGTGGTCAGTAGCTGTGTGGTGACTAGTTGTGGTCAGTAGTTGTGTAGTCACTAGTTGTATGGTCAGTAGTTGTGTAATTGTGGTCAGTAGTTGTGTAGTCACTAGTTGGTGGTCAGTAGTTGTATGGTCAGTAGTTGTGTGGTCAGTAGTTGTGTGGTCAGTAGCTGTGTGGTGTGTAATTGTGGTTGTGTTGCAGGTTCTTTGGGCCCTACAGTATGGACGTGGTCACCAGCACAGCCTTCAGTGTGGACATTGACTCTCTGAACAACCCTTCAGACCCCTTCGTCTCCAACGTCAAGAAGATTCTCAAATTTGACCTGTTCAACCCACTGTTCCTTCTAATCTGTGAGACTGTACACGTACATACACACACAGACACACAGGTGCAAAGTTGTACTTTTAAATCGTATGAAGTTGTTCACCTTTCTATAACACTTTCCTCTCCACCTCTCCTCTCCTCTCTACTTCTCCTGTCCTGTACTGTCCTCTCCTCTCCTCTCCTCTCCTCTCCTCTCCTCGTCTCCTGTCCTCCCCTCCTCTTCTCCTCTCCTCCCCTACTCTAATCCTTCTTTCCCTTTCTCCTCTCCTCTCCTCTCCTCTCCTCTTCTCTCCTCTCCTCTCCTCTCCTCTTCTCTCCTCTCCTCTCCCTTCCACCTCTCTCCTCTTCTCCTCTCACATCCTCCCTTCCTCTCCTCTTCTCCTCTTCTCTCCTGTCCTCTCCTCTCCTCCTCTTCCTTCCTCCACTCCTCTCCTCCTGTCCTCTCCCCTCACATTCTCCTCACCCATCCTCCTTTCCTCTACTCTTCTCCTCTCCGGTCCTCCCTTACTCTCCTCTTCTCCTCTCCCGTCCTCCCCTCCTCTCCTTCTCCAGTGTTGTTTCCCTTCACTGGTCCTATCTTGGAGAAGATGAAGTATACTATCGTCCCGACTGCGGTGTTGGACTTCTTTTACGCCTCGCTGGCTAAGATCAAATCTGGACGTGACACTGGGAACTCAACTGTAAACATGTTTTATATTTATATTTGATTATGTTGATATTTTCATCTGTACATTTATATTTGTACTGTAATATTCTGTATTTACTTATTATATAACTATGTAACTATGAAATGTAACTATTATTGGGACCCAAAAATCTACAGTCATATTAGAATATGTTTGTGTTGGTTGTGATTGGACGAGATCCAGTTGAATCTATTTGTCTTGGTTGTGATTGGACGAGATCCATTAGAATCTGATTGTCTTGGTTGTGATTGGACCAGATCCATTAGAATCTGATTGTCTTGGTTGTGATTGGACCAGATCCAGTGGAATCTGTTTGTGTTGGTTGTGATTGGACCAGATCCATTAGAATCTGTTTGTGTTGGTTGTGATTGGACGAGATCCATTAGAATCTGATTGTCTTGGTTGTGATTGGACCAGATCCATTAGAATCTGTTTGTGTTGGTTGTGATTGGTCCAGATACAGTGGAATCTGTTTGTGTTGGTTGTGATTGGATGGATTTGACCTCATGTCTTTCTGCTTCCAGAATCGGGTGGATTTCTTACAGTTGATGATCGACTCTCAGAAAGGCAGCGACACAAAGACAGGAGAGGAACAGACTAAAGGTACCTGCCGAACAAACACCTGGAAACTATTGTTACCAACACACACCTGTAAACGACTGTTACAAATACACACCTGTAAACTACTGTTACAAACACACACCTGTAAACGACTGTTACAAATACACACCTGTTACAAACACACACCTGTAAACGACTGTTACAAATACACACCTGTAAACTACTGTTACAAACACACACCTGTAAACTACTGCTACAAACACACACCTAGAAACTACTGTTACAAACACACACCTGTAAATTACTGTTACAAACACACACCTGTAAACTACTGTTACAAACACACACCTGTAAATTACTATTACAAACACACACCTCTAAACTACTGTTACAAACCCACACCTGTAAATTACTGTTACAAACACACACCTGTAAACCACTGTTACAAACACACAACTGTAAACTACTGTTACCAAACACACACCTGTAAACTATTGTTACAAACACACACCTGTAATCTACTCTTACAAACACACCTGTTACAAACACACACCTGTAAACTACTGTTACAAACACACACCTGTAATCTACTGTTACAAACACACACCTGTAAACTACTGTTACAAACACACAACTGTTACAAACACACACCTGTAATCTACTGTTACAAACACACCTGTTACAAACACACACCTGTAAACTACTGTTACAAACACACACCTGTAAACTACTGTTACAAACACACACCTGTAAACTACTGTTACAAACACACACCTGTAATCTACTGTTACAAACACATACCTGTTACAAACACACACCTGTTACAAACACACACCTGGAAACTACTGTTACAAACACACAACTGCAAACTACTGTTTGAAAGACACACCTGGAAACTACTGTTACAAACATACACCTGGAAACTACTGTTACAAACACACATCTGTTACAAACACACACCTGTAAATTACTGTTTGAAACACACACCTGTTAACTACTGTTACAAACACACACCTGTAATCTACTGTTACAAACACACACCTGTTACAAACACACACCTGTAAACTACTGTTACAAACACACACCTGTAAACTACTGTTACAAACACAAACCTGTAAACTACTTTTACAAACACACACCTGTAAACTACTGTTACAAACACACACCTGTAATCTACTGTTACAAACACACACCTGTTACAAACACACACCTGGAAACTACTGTTACAAACACACACCTGTTACAAACTCACACCTATAAACTACTGTTACAAACACACACCTGTAAATTACTGTTTCAAAAACACACCTGGAAACTACTGTTACAAACACACACCTGTAAACTACTGTTACAAACACACACCTTTAACAAACACACTTCTTTAAACTACTGTTACAAACTCACAAATGTAAACTACTGTTACACACACACACCTGTAAACTACTGTTACAAACACACACCTGTTAACTACTGTTACAAACACCCACCTGTAAACTTGTATTGGTTGTGATTGCACCTGTAAACTACTTTTACAAACATATACCTGGAAACTACTGTTACAAACACACACCTGTTACAAACACACACCTGTAAACTACTGTTACAAACACACACCTGTAAACTAATGTTAAATATACACACCTGTAAACTACTGTTACAAACACACACCTGTAATCTACTGTTACAAACACTCGTGTTACAAACACACACCTGTAAACTACTGTTACAAACACACACCTGTTAACTACTGTTACAAACACACACCTGTTAACTACTGTTACAAACACACACCTGTTATCTACTGTTACAAACACACACCTGTAATCTACTGTTACAAACACACACCTGTAAACTACTGTTACAAACACACACCTGTAATCTACTGTTACAAACACACACCTGTTAACTACTGTTACGAACACACACCTGTAAACTACTGTTACAAACACACACCTGTAATCTACTGTTACAAACACACACCTGTAATCTACTGTTACAAACACACACCTGTTAACTACTGTTACAAACACACACATGTAAACTACTGTTACAAACACACACCTGTTACAAACACACACCTATAAACTACTGTTACAAACACACACCTGTAAACTAATGTTACAAACACACACCTGTTAACTACTGTTACAAACACACACATGTAAACTACTGTTAGAAACACACACCTGTAATCTACTGTTACAAACACACACCTGTTAACTACTGTTACGAACACACACCTGTAAACTACTGTTACAAACACACACCTGTAATCTACTGTTACAAACACACACCTGTAATCTACTGTTACAAACACACACCTGTTAACTACTGTTACAAACACACACATGTAAACTACTGTTACAAACACACACCTGTTACAAACACACACCTATAAACTACTGTTACAAACACACACCTGTAAACTAATGTTACAAACACACACCTGTTAACTACTGTTACAAACACACACATGTAAACTACTGTTACAAACACACACCTGTAAACTTGTATTGGTTGTGATTGCACCTGTAAACTATTGTTACAAACACACACCTGGAAACTATTGTTACAAACACACACCTGTAAACTACTGTTACAAACATACACCTATAAACTACTGTTACAAACACACACCTGGAAACTACTGTTACAAACACACACCTATAAACTACTGTTACAAACACACACCTGTAAACTACTGTTACAAACACACACCTGTAAACTACTGTTACAAACACACACCTGTTACAAACATACACATGTTACAAGCACACACCTGTAAACTACTGTTACAAACACACACCTGTAAACTACTGTTACAAACACACACCTGTTACAAACACACACCTGTAAACTACTGTTACAAACACACACCTGTAAACTACTGTTACAAACACACACCTGTAAACTACTGTCACAAACACAAACCTGTTACAAACACACACCTGTAAACTACTGTCACAAACACAAACCTGTTACAAACACATACCTGTAAAATAATTTGACCAACACCTACAGTTGAAGTCGTAAGTTAGCCAAATACATTTAAACTCAGTTTTTAACAATTCCTGACATTTAATCCAAGTAAAAATTTCCTGACTTAGGTCAGTTCGGATCACCACTTTATTTTAAGAATGTGAAATGTCAGAATAATAGTAGAGATAAGGATTTATTTCAGTTTTTGTTTCTTTCATCACATTCCCAGTGGGTTAGAAGTTTACATACACTAAATTAGTATTTGGTAGCATTGCCTTTAAATTGTTTAACTTGAGCCAAGTTGGGGCTTTGTGATTGCCACTCCAATAGCTTGACTTTGTTGTCCTTAAGCCATTTTGCCACAACTTTGGAAGTATGCTTGGGGTCATTATCCATTTGTAAGATCCATTTGCGACCAAGCTTTAACTTCCTGACTGATGCCTTGAGATGTTGCTTCAATATAGCCACATCATTTTCCATCCTCATGATGCCATCTATTTTGTGAAGTGCACCAGTCCCTCATGCAGCAAAGCACTCCCACAACATGATGCTGCTACCGCCGTGCTTCATGGTGGGATGGTGTTCTTCGGCTTGCAAGCCTCCCCATTTATCCTCCAAACATAACGATGGTCTTTATGGCCAAATAGTTATATTTTTGTTTCATCAGACCAGAGGATATTTCTCCAAAAAGTATGACCTTTGTCCCCAGTTGCAAACCATAGTCTGGCTTTTCTTTTACGGTTTTGGAGCCGAGGCTTCTTCCTTGCTGAGCGGCCTTTCAGGATATGTCGATATAGGACTCTCTTTTGTTTTACTATGGATTTTGTCACGACCTGACCTTAGAGCTTGTTATGTCTCTATTTTGGTTTGGTCAGGGTGTGATTGGGTGGGCATTCTATATTATTTTTTCTATGTTTTTGTATTTCTTTGTTTTGGCCAGGTATGGTTCTCAATCAGGGACTGTCTATCGTTGTCTCTGATTGGGAACCATACTTAGGTAGCTTTTTCCCACATGGTGTTTTGTGGGTAGTTGTTTTCTGTTTAGTGTTTTGCACCTTACAGGACTGTTTCAGTTTCGGATATTCTCTTTGTTATTAGTGTTCAGTTAAAATAAAAAGCATGATCACCTTTGATCCGATGATTCCTCTTCCTCTTCTTCAGACGAAAACTCAGATAAAGATACTTTTGTACCTGTTTCCTCCAGCATCTTCCAGCATCTTCCAGCATCTTCACAAGGTCCTTTGTTGTTGTTCTTGAATTGATTTGCACTTTTCACAACAAAGTACGTTCATCTCTAGGAGACAGAACGCATCGCCTTCCTGAGTGGTATGATGGCTGTGTGGTCCCATGGTGTTTATTCTTGCGTACTATTGTTTGTACAGATGAACATGGTACCTTCAGGCGTTTGGAAATTGCTCCCAAGGATGAACGAGACTTGTGGAGGTCTACAATTTTTTCTGAGGTCTTGGCGGATTTCTTTTGATTTTCCCATGGTCAAGCAAAGAGGCACTGGGTTTGAAGGTAGGCCTTGAAATACATCCACGGGTACACCTCCAATTGACTCAAATGATGTCAGTTAGCCTATCATATGCTTCTAAAGCCATGACATAATTTTCTGTCATTTTCTAAGCTGTTTAAAGGCACAGTCAACTTAGTGTATGTAAACTTCTGACCCACTGGAATTGTTATACAGTGAATTATAAGTTAAATAATATGTATGTAAACAATTGTTTATTTGGCGTTCAACGTCACTGGTCTTCTAGCCATCGCCGCTCCACCTTTCATTTTCTATTTGTTTTGTCTTGTTTTCCCTGGTTGACATCCCCTCATTACTCTACATGTATATTATCCACTTTCTGATTAAAGTGTGCCTGTTCACTCATCTCTGCTCTCCTGCACTTGTCTTCCTTCGACAAGATGCGTACACTTTGACACATCTCCTCTTCTCTCCTTTCTCTCCCTCTCTCCCGCCACAGGACTGACTGATCATGAGATCTTGTCTCAGGCCATGATCTTCATCTTCGCAGGCTATGAGACCAGCAGCAGTACTATGAGTTTCCTGGCCTATAACCTGGCAACCAATCCCCATGTCATGACCAAACTGCAGGAGGAGATAGATACTGTGTTCCCCAACAAGGTAACCCCTACAGCATGACTAAACTGCAGGAGGAGATAGATACTGTGTTCCACAACAAGGTAACCCCCACACCATGACCAAACTGCAGGAGGAGATAGATATTGTGATTTGTGTGTTACCCCGGTGCCAGATGTGGTGAGGTACTGATTTGTATGTAACCACGGTGCAGGCTCCAATCCAGTACGAAGCTCTGATGCAGATGGACTATTTGGACTGTGTGTTGAACGAGTCTCTGAGACTGTACCCCATCGCCCCGCGACTGGAGAGGGTCGCCAAGAAGACGGTGGAGATCAACGGCATCATCATCCCAAAAGACTGCGTTGTCCTGGTTCCCACGTGGACCCTCCACCGTGACCCAGAGATCTGGTCTGACCCTGAGGAGTTCAAACCAGAGAGGTACTGGACCGCACCGTAACCACAATCCAACCACAACACAACCTTAATACAACCATAACACAACCATAACATAACCATAACACAACCACAATACAAACACAAGATCATTAATACATTTTGCTACAACGTAACAGCACAGCACAACCACAAATGAACTACAATGCCATGTGTAATGTGTCTGCCCTCCCCCTGTCCAGGTTCAGTAAGGAGAACAAGGAGCCTATTGATCCGTACACGTACATGCCGTTTGGGGCGGGGCCCAGGAACTGTATCGGGATGCGCTTCGCCCTGATCATGATCAAACTGGCCATGGTCGAGATCCTCCAGAGTTTCACTTTCTCCGTCTGCGACGAGACCGAGGTGAGACGCTCACCTGAGCAGACAGAATATGACATCAACAAACATCAGTATCTGTTTCAGCATGGTCAGCACCTGTTTTAACATGGTCAGCACCTGTTTTAACATGGTCACCACCTGTTTTAACATGGTCACCACCTGATTTAAAATGGTCACCACCTGTTTTAACACTGTCACAAGCTGTTTTAACATGGTCACCGCCTGTTTAACATGGACCTGTTTTAACATGGTCACCACCTGATTTAAAATGGTCACCACCTGTTTTAACACTGTCACAAGCTGTTTTAACATGGTCACAACCTGTTTAACATGGACCTGTTTTAACATGGTCACCACCTGTTTTAACATGGTCACCATATGTTTTAACATGGACCTGTTTTAACATGGTCACCACCTGTTTTAACATGGTCACCACCTGTTTTAACATGGATCTGTTTTAAAATGGTCAACACCTGATTTAGCATGGTCACCACCTGTTTTAACATGGTCACCACCTGTTTAACATGGTCACCACCTGTTTTAAGATGGTCACCACCTGTTTTAACATGGACCTGTTTTAAAATGGTCAACACCTGTTTTAACATGGTCACCACCTGTTTTAACATGGTCACCACCTGTTTTAACATGGTCACCACCTGTTTTTACATGGTCACCACCTGTTTTAACATGGTCACCACCTGTTTTAACATGGTCACCACCTGTTTAACATGGTCACCACCTGTTTAACATGGTCACCACCTGTTTTAACATGGTCACCACCTGTTTTAACATCCACCTGTTTTAACATGGACCTGTTTTAACATGGTCACCTCCTGTTTAAACATGGTCTCCACCTGTTTTAACATGGTCACCACCTGTTTTAACATGGACCTGTTTTAACATGGTCACCACCTGTTTTAACATGGTCACCACCTGATTTAACATGGTCACCACCTGATTTAACATAGTCACCACCTGTTTTAACATGGACCTGTTTTAACATGGTCACCACCTGTTTTAACATGGTCACCACCTGTTTAACATGGTCACCACCTGTTTAACATGGTCACCACCTGTTTTAACATGGTCACCACCTGTTTAACATGGTCACCACCTGTTTTATCATCGACCTGTTTTAACATGGACCTGTTTTAACATGGTCACCTCCTGTTTAAACATGGTCACCACCTGTTTTAACATGGACCTGTTTTAACATGGTCACCACCTGTTTTAACATGGTCACCACCTGTTTTAACATGGTCACCACCTGTTTTAACATGGACCTGTTTTAACATGGTCACCACCTGTTTTAACATGGTCACCACCTGATTTAACTTGGTCACCACCTGATTTAACATAGTCACCACCTGTTTTAACATGGACCTGTTTTAACATGGTCACCACCTGTTTTAACTTGGTCACCACCTGTTTTAACATGGTCACCAACTGTTTTTAGATCTACCTGTTTTAACATGGTCACCACCTGTTTTAAAATGGTCAACACCTGTTTTAACATGGTCACCACCTGTTTTAACATGGTCACCACCTGTTTTAACATGGACCTGTTTTAACATGGTCAACACCTGTTTTAACATGGTCACCACCTGTTTAACATGGTCACCACCTGTTTTAACATGGTCACCACCTGTTTAACATGGTCACCACCTGTTTTAACATCGACCTGTTTTAACATGGACCTGTTTTAACATGGTCACCTCCTGTTTAAACATGGTCACCACCTGTTTTAACATGGACCTGTTTTAACATGGTCACCACCTGTTTTAACATGGTCACCACCTGTTTTAACATGGTCACCACCTGTTTTAACATGGTCACCACCTGTTTTAACATTGACCTGTTTTAACTTGGTCACCACCTGTTTTAACATGGTCACCACCTGTTTAACATGGTCGCCACCTGTTTTAACATGGTCACCACCTGTTTTTACATGGTCACCACCTGTTTTAACATGGATCTGTTTTAACATGGTCACCACCTGTTTTAACATGGACCTGTTTTAACTTCGTCACCACCTGTTTTAACATGGACCTGTTTTAACATGGTCACCACCTGTTTTAACATGGTCACCACCTGTTTAAACATGGGCCTTTTTTTCACATGGTCACCACCTGTTTTAACATGGTCACACCTGTTTTAGCATGGACCTATTGTAACATGGTCACCACCTGTTTTAACATGGACCTGTTTTAACATGGTCACCTCCTGTTTAAACATGGTCACCACCTGTTTTAACATGGACCTGTTTTAACATGGTCACCACCTGTTTTAACATGGTCACCACCTGTTTTAACATGGTCACCACCTGTTTTAACATTGACCTGTTTTAACTTGGTCACCACCTGTTTTAACATGGTCACCACCAGTTTAACATGGTCGCCACCTGTTTTAACATGGTCACCACCTGTTTTTACATGGTCACCACCTGTTTTAACATGGATCTGTTTTAACATGGTCACCACCTGTTTTAACATGGACCTGTTTTAACTTCGTCACCACCTGTTTTAACATGGTCACCACCTGTTTAAACATGGGCCTTTTTTTCACATGGTCACCACCTGTTTTAACATGGTCACACCTGTTTTAGCATGGACCTATTGTAACATGGTCACCACCTGTTTTAACATGGACCTGTTTTAACATGGTCACCACCTGTTTTAACATGGTCACCACCTGTTTAACATGGACCTGTTTTAACATGGTCACCACCTGTTTTAATATGGTCAGCACCTGTTTTAACATGGGCCTTTTTTTCACATGGTCACCACCTGTTTTAGCATGGTCACCACCTCTTTTAACATGGTCACCACCTGTTTTCACATGGTCACCACCTGTTTTAACATCGTCAGCACCTGTTTTAACATCGTCACCACCTGTTTCAACATGGTCACAACCTGTTTTAACATGGACCTGTTTTAACATGGTCACCACCTGTTTTAACATGGTCACCACCTGTTTTAACATGGACCTGTTTTAACATGGTCACCACCTGTTTTAACATGGTCACCTCCTGTTTTAACATGGTCACCACCTGTTTTAACATGGACCTGTTTTAACATGGTCACCACCTATTTTAACATGGTCACCTCCTGTTTTAACATGGTCACCACCTGTTTTAACATGGAGGCTGGTGAGGGTTATGCAACAGGAGTTTTGAAATTGTACCTGACCTGACAGAAAGTCCAAAGATCACCCCAATTCAACACACACACACACACACACACACACACACACACACACACACACACACACACACACACACACACACACACACACACACACACACACACACACACACACACACACACACACACTGAATAATAATAACCCTAAATGTATTGCTGATATTATTTATACATTATTTGTGGCATCAGTTTACAACCAGCTAGTTGGAGATCATTTCACATATGGGTGGTCCCTGGAATCAAACCCACTACACTGGCATTACAAGCTCCATGCTCCCGAGTGGCGCAGCGGTCTAAGGCACTGAATTTCAGCGTCACTACAGACACCCTGGGTTGAATCCAAGGTTGTTTCACAATTGACCGAGATTGTCAGTCCCGTAGGGCGGTGCACAATTGGCCCAGCGTTGTCCGGGTTTGACCGTAATTGTAAATGAGAATTTGTTCTTAAATGTAGGTTACATTTAAAAATACCAACTGAGCTACAAAGGACCACAAAATTAAATCTAGTCCTGGAAAAAAACACCCTTACAATGGACATTACCCATAATGCAAGTTGAGTCCAGGGCCCGTGTTCACAAAGCGTCTGATAGTTGGAGACATCCAGTGTTATTTCATTTATTATGTTTATTTGAACAGGGACAATATAAAATCAAATCAAAGTTTATTTGTCACGGGCACCGAATACAACAGGTGTAGTAGACCTCACAGTGAAATGCTGAATACAACAGGTGTAGTAGACCTTACAATGAAATGCTGAATACAACAGGTGTAGTAGACCTCACAGTAAAATGCTGAATACAACAGGTGTAGTAGACCTCACAGTGAAATGCTGAATACAACAGGTGTAGTAGACCTTATAGTGAAATGCTGAATACAACAGGTGTAGTAGACCTTACAGTGAAATGCTGAATACAACAGGTGTAGTAGACCTTACAGTGAAATGCTGAATACAACAGGTGTAGTAGAACCATACAGTGAAATTCTGATTACAACAGGTGTAGTAGAACCATACAGTGAAATTCTGAATACAACAGGTGTAGTAGACCTTACAGTGAAATGCTGAATACAACAGGTGTAGTAGACCTTACTGTGAAATGCTGAATACAACAGGTGTAGTAGACATTACAGTGAAATGCTGAATACAACAGGTGTAGTAGACCTTACAGTGAAATGCTGAATACAACAGGTGTAGTAGAACCATACAGTGAAATTCTGAATACAACAGGTGTAGTAGACCTTACAGTGAAATGCTGAATACAACAGGTGTAGTAGACCTCACAGTGAAATGCTGAATACAACAGGTGTAGTAGACCTTACAGTGAAATGCCGAATACTACAGGTGTAAACATTACAGTGAAATGCTGAATACAACAGGTGTAGTAGACCTCACAGTGAAATGCTAACTACAACAGGTGTAGTAGACCTCACAGTGAAATGCTGACTACAACAGGTGTAGTAGACCTTACAGTGAAATGCTGAATACAACAGGTATAGTAGACCTTACAGTGAAATGCTGAATACAACAGGTGTAGTAGACCTCACAGTGAAATGCTGAATACGACAGGTGTAGTAGACCTCACAGTGAAATGCTGAATACAACAGGTGTAGTAGACCTCAAAGTGAAATGATGAATACAACAGGTGTAGTAGACCTCACAGTGAAATGCTGAATACAACAGGTGTAGTAGACCTCACAGTGAAATGCTGAATACAACAGGTGTAGTAGACCTCACAGTGAAATGCTGAATACAACAGGTGTAGTAGACCTCACAGTGAAATGCTGAATACAACAGGTGTAGTAGACCTCACAGTGAAATGCTGAATACAACAGGTGTAGTAGACCTTACAGTGAAATGCTGAATACAACAGGTGTAGTAGACCTCACAGTGAAATGCTGAATACAACAGGTGTAGTAGACCTCACAGTGAAATGCTGAATACAACAGGTGTAGTAGACCTCACAGTGAAATGCTGAATACAACAGGTGTAGTAGACCTCACAGTGAAATGCTGACTACAACAGGTGTAGTAGACCTCACAGTGAAATGCTGAATACAACAGGTGTAGTAGACCTTACAGTGAAATGCTGACTACAACAGGTGTAGTAGACCTTACAGTGAAATTATGAATACAACAGGTGTAGTAGACCTCACAGTGAAATGCTGAATACAACAGGTGTAGTAGACCTCACAGTGAAATGCTGAATACAACAGGTGTAGTAGACCTCACAGTGAAATTCTGAATACAACAGGTGTAGTAGACCTTACAGTGAAATGCTGACTACAACAGGTGTAGTAGACCTTACAGTGAAATGATGAATACAACAGGTGTAGTAGACCTCACAGTGAAATGCTGAATACAACAGGTGTAGTAGACCTCACAGTGAAATGCTGAATACAACAGGTGTAGTAGACCTCACAGTGAAATGCTGAATACAACAGGTGTAGTAGACCTCACAGTGAAATGCTGGAACCTGTTGGAGATGGACAACCAGGGTTATGTTCTGTTCTGTTATTCCCTATAGAACCTGTTGGAGATGGACAACCAGGGTTATGTTCTGTTCTGTTATTCCCTATAGAACCTGTTGGAGATGGACAACCAGGGTTATGTTCTGTTCTGTTATTCCCTATAGAACCTGTTGGAGATGTACAACCAGGGTTATGTTCTGTTCTGTTATTCTCTATAGATCCTGTTGGAGATGGACATCCAGGGTTATGTTCTGTTCTGTTATTCCCTATAGAACCTGTTGGAGATGGACAACCAGGGTTATGTTCTGTTCTGTTATTCCCTATAGATCCTGTTGGAGATGGACGACCAGGGTTATGTTCTGTTCTGTTATTCCCTATAGATCCTGTTGGAGATGGACAACCAGGGTTATGTTCTGTTCTGTTATTCTCTATAGATCCTGTTGGAGATGGACATCCAGGGTTATGTTCTGTTCTGTTATTCTCTATAGATCCTGTTGGAGATGGACATCCAGGGTTCTGTTCTGTTATTCTCTATAGATCCTGTTGGAGATGGACGACCAGGGTTATGTTCTGTTCTGTTATTCCCTATAGATCCTGTTGGAGATGGACATCCAGGGTTATGTTCTGTTCTGTTATTCCCTATAGAACCTGTTGGAGATGGACAACCAGGGTTATGTTCTGTTCTGTTATTCTCTATAGATCCTGTTGTAGATGGACAACCAGGGTTATGTTCTGTTCTGTTATTCCCTATAGATCCTGTTGGAGATGGACATCCAGGGTTATGTTCTGTTCTGTTATTCCCTATAGAACCTGTTGGAGATGGACAACCAGGGTTATGTTCTGTTCTGTTATTCCCTATAGATCCTGTTGGAGATGGACAACCAGGGTTATGTTCTGTTCTGTTATTCCCTATAGATCCTGTTGGAGATGGACAACCAGGGTTATGTTCTGTTCTGTTATTCTCTATAGAACCTGTTGGAGATGGACAACCAGGGTTATGTTCTGTTCTGTTATTCCCTATAGATCCTGTTGGAGATGGACAACCAGGGTTATGTTTTGTTCTGTTATTCCCTATAGAACCTGTTGGAGATGGACATCCAGGGTTATGTTCTGTTCTGTTATTCTCTATAGAACCTGTTGGAGATGGACGACCAGGGTTATGTTCTGTTCTGTTATTCTCTACAGATCCTGTTGGAGATGGACAACCAGGGTTATGTTCTGTTCTGTTATTCCCTATAGATCCTGTTGGAGATGGACAACCAGGGTTATGTTCTGTTCTGTTATTCCCTATAGATCCTGTTGGAGATGGACAACCAGGGTTATGTTCTGTTCTGTTATTCTCTATAGAACCTGTTGGAGATGGACAACCAGGGTTATGTTCTGTTCTGTTATTCCCTATAGATCCTGTTGGAGATGGACAACCAGGGTTATGTTTTGTTCTGTTATTCCCTATAGAACCTGTTGGAGATGGACATCCAGGGTTATGTTCTGTTCTGTTATTCTCTATAGAACCTGTTGGAGATGGACGACCAGGGTTATGTTCTGTTCTGTTATTCTCTACAGATCCTGTTGGAGATGGACAACCAGGGTTATGTTCTGTTCTGAAATTCCCTATAGATCCTGTTGGAGATGGACAACCAGGGTTATGTTCTGTTCTGTTATTCCCTATAGAACCTGTTGGAGATGGACAACCAGGGTTATGTTCTGTTCTGTTATTCTCTATAGAACCTGTTGGAGATGGACGACCAGGGTTATGTTCTGTTCTGTTATTCTCTATAGAACCTGTTGGAGATGGACAACCAGGGTTATGTTCTGTTCTGTTATTCTCTATAGAACCTGTTGGAGATGGACAACCAGGGTTATGTTCTGTTCTGTTATTCCCTATAGATCCTGTTGGAGATGGACAACCAGGGTTATGTTCTGTTCTGTTATTCCCTATAGATCCTGTTGGAGATGGACAACCAGGGTTATGTTCTGTTCTGTTATTCCCTATAGATCCTGTTGGAGATGGACAACCAGGGTTATGTTCTGTTCTGTTATTCTCTATAGAACCTGTTGGAGATGGACAACCAGGGTTATGTTCTGTTCTGTTATTCCCTATAGATCCTGTTGGAGATGGACAACCAGGGTTATGTTCTGTTCTGTTATTCCCTATAGATCCTGTTGGAGATGGACAACCAGGGTTATGTTCTGTTCTGTTATTCCCTATAGAACCTGTTGGAGATGGACAACCAGGGTTATGTTCTGTTCTGTTATTCCCTATAGAACCTGTTGGAGATGGACAACCAGGGTTATGTTCTGTTCTGTTATTCCCTATAGATCCTGTTGGAGATGGACAACCAGGGTTATGTTCTGTTCTGTTATTCCCTATAGAACCTGTTGGAGATGGACAACCAGGGTTATGTTCTGTTCTGTTATTCTCTATAGAACCTGTTGGAGATGGACAACCAGGGTTATGTTCTGTTCTGTTATTCCCTATAGATCCTGTTGGAGATGGACAACCAGGGTTATGTTCTGTTCTGTTATTCCCTATAGATCCTGTTGGAGATGGACAACCAGGGTTATGTTCTGTTCTGTTATTCCCTATAGATCCTGTTGGAGATGGACAACCAGGGTTATGTTCTGTTCTGTTATTCTCTATAGAACCTGTTGGAGATGGACAACCAGGGTTTTGTTCTGTTCTGTTATTCCCTATAGATCCTGTTGGAGATGGACAACCAGGGTTATGTTCTGTTCTGTTATTCCCTATAGATCCTGTTGGAGATGGACAACCAGGGTTATGTTCTGTTCTGTTATTCCCTATAGAACCTGTTGGAGATGGACAACCAGGGTTATGTTCTGTTCTGTTATTCCCTATAGAACCTGTTGGAGATGGACAACCAGGGTTATGTTCTGTTCTGTTATTCCCTATAGATCCTGTTGGAGATGGACGACCAGGGTTATGTTCTGTTCTGTTATTCCCTATAGAACCTGTTGGAGATGGACAACCAGGGTTATGTTCTGTTCTGTTATTCCCTATAGATCCTGTTGGAGATGGACAACCAGGGTTATGTTCTGTTCTGTTATTCCCTATAGAACCTGTTGGAGATGGACAACCAGGGTTATGTTCTGTTCTGTTATTCCCTATAGATCCTGTTGGAGATGGACAACCAGGGTTATGTTTTGTTCTGTTATTCCCTATAGAACCTGTTGGAGATGGACATCCAGGGTTATGTTCTGTTCTGTTATTCTCTATAGAACCTGTTGGAGATGGACGACCAGGGTTATGTTCTGTTCTGTTATTCTCTACAGATCCTGTTGGAGATGGACAACCAGGGTTATGTTCTGTTCTGTTATTCCCTATAGATCCTGTTGGAGATGGACAACCAGGGTTATGTTCTGTTCTGTTATTCCCTATAGAACCTGTTGGAGATGGACAACCAGGGTTATGTTCTGTTCTGTTATTCTCTATAGAACCTGTTGGAGATGGACGACCAGGGTTATGTTCTGTTCTGTTATTCTCTATAGAACCTGTTGGAGATGGACAACCAGGGTTATGTTCTGTTCTGTTATTCTCTATAGAACCTGTTGGAGATGGACAACCAGGGTTATGTTCTGTTCTGTTATTCCCTATAGATCCTGTTGGAGATGGACAACCAGGGTTATGTTCTGTTCTGTTATTCCCTATAGATCCTGTTGGAGATGGACAACCAGGGTTATGTTCTGTTCTGTTATTCCCTATAGATCCTGTTGGAGATGGACAACCAGGGTTATGTTCTGTTCTGTTATTCTCTATAGAACCTGTTGGAGATGGACAACCAGGGTTATGTTCTGTTCTGTTATTCCCTATAGATCCTGTTGGAGATGGACAACCAGGGTTATGTTCTGTTCTGTTATTCCCTATAGATCCTGTTGGAGATGGACAACCAGGGTTATGTTCTGTTCTGTTATTCCCTATAGAACCTGTTGGAGATGGACAACCAGGGTTATGTTCTGTTCTGTTATTCCCTATAGAACCTGTTGGAGATGGACAACCAGGGTTATGTTCTGTTCTGTTATTCCCTATAGATCCTGTTGGAGATGGACAACCAGGGTTATGTTCTGTTCTGTTATTCCCTATAGAACCTGTTGGAGATGGACAACCAGGGTTATGTTCTGTTCTGTTATTCTCTATAGAACCTGTTGGAGATGGACAACCAGGGTTATGTTCTGTTCTGTTATTCCCTATAGATCCTGTTGGAGATGGACAACCAGGGTTATGTTCTGTTCTGTTATTCCCTATAGATCCTGTTGGAGATGGACAACCAGGGTTATGTTCTGTTCTGTTATTCCCTATAGATCCTGTTGGAGATGGACAACCAGGGTTATGTTCTGTTCTGTTATTCTCTATAGAACCTGTTGGAGATGGACAACCAGGGTTTTGTTCTGTTCTGTTATTCCCTATAGATCCTGTTGGAGATGGACAACCAGGGTTATGTTCTGTTCTGTTATTCCCTATAGATCCTGTTGGAGATGGACAACCAGGGTTATGTTCTGTTCTGTTATTCCCTATAGAACCTGTTGGAGATGGACAACCAGGGTTATGTTCTGTTCTGTTATTCCCTATAGAACCTGTTGGAGATGGACAACCAGGGTTATGTTCTGTTCTGTTATTCCCTATAGATCCTGTTGGAGATGGACGACCAGGGTTATGTTCTGTTCTGTTATTCCCTATAGAACCTGTTGGAGATGGACAACCAGGGTTATGTTCTGTTCTGTTATTCCCTATAGATCCTGTTGGAGATGGACAACCAGGGTTATGTTCTGTTCTGTTATTCCCTATAGAACCTGTTGGAGATGGACAACCAGGGTTATGTTCTGTTCTGTTATTCTCTATAGAACCTGTTGGAGATGGACGACCAGGGTTATGTTCTGTTCTGTTATTCTCTATAGATCCTGTTGGAGATGGACGACCAGGGTTATGTTCTGTTCTGTTATTCCCTATAGATCCTGTTGGAGATGTACAACCAGGGTTATGTTCTGTTCTGTTATTCTCTATAGAACCTGTTGGAGATGGACATCCAGGGTTATGTTCTGTTCTGTTATTCTCTATAGAACCTGTTGGAGATGGACAACCAGGGTTATGTTCTGTTCTGTTATTCTCTATAGAACCTGTTGGAGATGGACAACCAGGGTTATGTTCTGTTCTGTTATTCCCTATAGAACCTGTTGGAGATGGACAACCAGGGTTATGTTCTGTTCTGTTATTCCCTATAGAACCTGTTGGAGATGGACATCCAGGGTTATGTTCTGTTCTGTTATTCGCTATAGAACCTGTTGGAGATGGACATCCAGGGTTATGTTCTGTTCTGTTATTCCCTATAGATCCTGTTGGAGATGGACAACCAGGGTTATGTTCTGTTCTGTTATTCCCTATAGATCCTGTTGGAGATGGACAACCAGGGTTATGTTCTGTTCTGTTATTCCCTATAGATCCTGTTGGAGATGGACAACCAGGGTTATGTTCTGTTCTGTTATTCTCTATAGAACCTGTTGGAGATGGACAACCAGGGTTTTGTTCTGTTCTGTTATTCCCTATAGATCCTGTTGGAGATGGACAACCAGATAATGTTCTGTTCTGTTATTCCCTATAGATCCTGTTGGAGATGGACAACCAGGGTTATGTTCTGTTCTGTTATTCCCTATAGAACCTGTTGGAGATGGACAACCAGGGTTATGTTCTGTTCTGTTATTCCCTATAGATCCTGTTGGAGATGGACAACCAGGGTTATGTTCTGTTCTGTTATTCCCTATAGATCCTGTTGGAGATGGACGACCAGGGTTATGTTCTGTTCTGTTATTCCCTATAGAACCTGTTGGAGATGGACAACCAGGGTTATGTTCTGTTCTGTTATTCCCTATAGATCCTGTTGGAGATGGACAACCAGGGTTATGTTCTGTTCTGTTATTCCCTATAGAACCTGTTGGAGATGGACAACCAGGGTTATGTTCTGTTCTGTTATTCTCTATAGAACCTGTTGGAGATGGATGACCAGGGTTATGTTCTGTTCTGTTATTCTCTATAGATCCTGTTGGAGATGGACGACCAGGGTTATGTTCTGTTCTGTTATTCCCTATAGATCCTGTTGGAGATGGACAACCAGGGTTATGTTCTGTTCTGTTATTCTCTATAGAACCTGTTGGAGATGGACAACCAGGGTTATGTTCTGTTCTGTTATTCCCTATAGATCCTGTTGGAGATGGACAACCAGGGTTATGTTTTGTTCTGTTATTCCCTATAGAACCTGTTGGAGATGGACATCCAGGGTTATGTTCTGTTCTGTTATTCTCTATAGAACCTGTTGGAGATGGACGACCAGGGTTATGTTCTGTTCTGTTATTCTCTACAGATCCTGTTGGAGATGGACAACCAGGGTTATGTTCTGTTCTGTTATTCCCTATAGATCCTGTTGGAGATGGACAACCAGGGTTATGTTCTGTTCTGTTATTCCCTATAGATCCTGTTGGAGATGGACAACCAGGGTTATGTTCTGTTCTGTTATTCTCTATAGAACCTGTTGGAGATGGACAACCAGGGTTATGTTCTGTTCTGTTATTCCCTATAGATCCTGTTGGAGATGGACAACCAGGGTTATGTTTTGTTCTGTTATTCCCTATAGAACCTGTTGGAGATGGACATCCAGGGTTATGTTCTGTTCTGTTATTCTCTATAGAACCTGTTGGAGATGGACGACCAGGGTTATGTTCTGTTCTGTTATTCTCTACAGATCCTGTTGGAGATGGACAACCAGGGTTATGTTCTGTTCTGTTATTCCCTATAGATCCTGTTGGAGATGGACAACCAGGGTTATGTTCTGTTCTGTTATTCCCTATAGAACCTGTTGGAGATGGACAACCAGGGTTATGTTCTGTTCTGTTATTCTCTATAGAACCTGTTGGAGATGGACGACCAGGGTTATGTTCTGTTCTGTTATTCTCTATAGAACATGTTGGAGATGGACAACCAGGGTTATGTTCTGTTCTGTTATTCTCTATAGAACCTGTTGGAGATGGACAACCAGGGTTATGTTCTGTTCTGTTATTCCCTATAGATCCTGTTGGAGATGGACAACCAGGGTTATGTTCTGTTCTGTTATTCCCTATAGATCCTGTTGGAGATGGACAACCAGGGTTATGTTCTGTTCTGTTATTCCCTATAGATCCTGTTGGAGATGGACAACCAGGGTTATGTTCTGTTCTGTTATTCTCTATAGAACCTGTTGGAGATGGACAACCAGGGTTATGTTCTGTTCTGTTATTCCCTATAGATCCTGTTGGAGATGGACAACCAGGGTTATGTTCTGTTCTGTTATTCCCTATAGATCCTGTTGGAGATGGACAACCAGGGTTATGTTCTGTTCTGTTATTCCCTATAGAACCTGTTGGAGATGGACAACCAGGGTTATGTTCTGTTCTGTTATTCCCTATAGAACCTGTTGGAGATGGACAACCAGGGTTATGTTCTGTTCTGTTATTCCCTATAGATCCTGTTGGAGATGGACAACCAGGGTTATGTTCTGTTCTGTTATTCCCTATAGAACCTGTTGGAGATGGACAACCAGGGTTATGTTCTGTTCTGTTATTCTCTATAGAACCTGTTGGAGATGGACAACCAGGGTTATGTTCTGTTCTGTTATTCCCTATAGATCCTGTTGGAGATGGACAACCAGGGTTATGTTCTGTTCTGTTATTCCCTATAGATCCTGTTGGAGATGGACAACCAGGGTTATGTTCTGTTCTGTTATTTCCTATAGATCCTGTTGGAGATGGACAACCAGGGTTATGTTCTGTTCTGTTATTCTCTATAGAACCTGTTGGAGATGGACAACCAGGGTTTTGTTCTGTTCTGTTATTCCCTATAGATCCTGTTGGAGATGGACAACCAGGGTTATGTTCTGTTCTGTTATTCCCTATAGATCCTGTTGGAGATGGACAACCAGGGTTATGTTCTGTTCTGTTATTCCCTATAGAACCTGTTGGAGATGGACAACCAGGGTTATGTTCTGTTCTGTTATTCCCTATAGAACCTGTTGGAGATGGACAACCAGGGTTATGTTCTGTTCTGTTATTCCCTATAGATCCTGTTGGAGATGGACGACCAGGGTTATGTTCTGTTCTGTTATTCCCTATAGAACCTGTTGGAGATGGACAACCAGGGTTATGTTCTGTTCTGTTATTCCCTATAGATCCTGTTGGAGATGGACAACCAGGGTTATGTTCTGTTCTGTTATTCCCTATAGAACCTGTTGGAGATGGACAACCAGGGTTATGTTCTGTTCTGTTATTCTCTATAGAACCTGTTGGAGATGGACGACCAGGGTTATGTTCTGTTCTGTTATTCTCTATAGATCCTGTTGGAGATGGACGACCAGGGTTATGTTCTGTTCTGTTATTCCCTATAGATCCTGTTGGAGATGTACAACCAGGGTTATGTTCTGTTCTGTTATTCTCTATAGAACCTGTTGGAGATGGACATCCAGGGTTATGTTCTGTTCTGTTATTCTCTATAGAACCTGTTGGAGATGGACAACCAGGGTTATGTTCTGTTCTGTTATTCTCTATAGAACCTGTTGGAGATGGACAACCAGGGTTATGTTCTGTTCTGTTATTCCCTATAGAACCTGTTGGAGATGGACAACCAGGGTTATGTTCTGTTCTGTTATTCCCTATAGAACCTGTTGGAGATGGACATCCAGGGTTATGTTCTGTTCTGTTATTCGCTATAGAACCTGTTGGAGATGGACATCCAGGGTTATGTTCTGTTCTGTTATTCCCTATAGATCCTGTTGGAGATGGACAACCAGGGTTATGTTCTGTTCTGTTATTCCCTATAGATCCTGTTGGAGATGGACAACCAGGGTTATGTTCTGTTCTGTTATTCCCTATAGATCCTGTTGGAGATGGACAACCAGGGTTATGTTCTGTTCTGTTATTCTCTATAGAACCTGTTGGAGATGGACAACCAGGGTTTTGTTCTGTTCTGTTATTCCCTATAGATCCTGTTGGAGATGGACAACCAGATAATGTTCTGTTCTGTTATTCCCTATAGATCCTGTTGGAGATGGACAACCAGGGTTATGTTCTGTTCTGTTATTCCCTATAGAACCTGTTGGAGATGGACAACCAGGGTTATGTTCTGTTCTGTTATTCCCTATAGATCCTGTTGGAGATGGACAACCAGGGTTATGTTCTGTTCTGTTATTCCCTATAGATCCTGTTGGAGATGGACGACCAGGGTTATGTTCTGTTCTGTTATTCCCTATAGAACCTGTTGGAGATGGACAACCAGGGTTATGTTCTGTTCTGTTATTCCCTATAGATCCTGTTGGAGATGGACAACCAGGGTTATGTTCTGTTCTGTTATTCCCTATAGAACCTGTTGGAGATGGACAACCAGGGTTATGTTCTGTTCTGTTATTCTCTATAGAACCTGTTGGAGATGGACGACCAGGGTTATGTTCTGTTCTGTTATTCTCTATAGATCCTGTTGGAGATGGACGACCAGGGTTATGTTCTGTTCTGTTATTCCCTATAGATCCTGTTGGAGATGTACAACCAGGGTTATGTTCTGTTCTGTTATTCTCTATAGAACCTGTTGGAGATGGACATCCAGGGTTATGTTCTGTTCTGTTATTCTCTATAGAACCTGTTGGAGATGGACAACCAGGGTTATGTTCTGTTCTGTTATTCTCTATAGAACCTGTTGGAGATGGACAACCAGGGTTATGTTCTGTTCTGTTATTCCCTATAGAACCTGTTGGAGATGGACAACCAGGGTTATGTTCTGTTCTGTTATTCCCTATAGAACCTGTTGGAGATGGACAACCAGGGTTATGTTCTGTTCTGTTATTCGCTATAGAACCTGTTGGAGATGGACATCCAGGGTTATGTTCTGTTCTGTTATTCCCTATAGATCCTGTTGGAGATGGACAACCAAGGTTATGTTTTGTTCTGTTATTCCATATAGATCCTGTTGGAGATGGACAACCAAGGTTATGTTTTGTTCTGTTATTCGCTATAGAACCTGTTGGAGATGGACAACCAGGGTTATGTTCTGTTCTGTTATTCCCTATAGAACCTGTTGGAGATGGACAACCTGGGTTATGTTCTGTTCTGTTATTCCCTATAGATCCTGTTGGAGATGGACATCCAGGGTTATGTTTTGTTCTGTTATTCTCTATAGAACCTGTTGGAGATGGACAACCAGGGTTATGTTCTGTTCTGTTATTCCCTATAGAACCTGTTGGAGATGGACAACCAGGGTTATGTTCTGTTCTGTTATTCTCTATAGAACCCATTGGAGATGGACGACCAGGGTTATGTTCTGTTCTGTTATTCTCTATAGGTCCTGTTGGAGATGGACGACCAGGGTTATGTTCTGTTCTGTTATTCCCTATAGATCCTGTTTGAGATGGACGACCAGGGTTATGTTCTGTTCTGTTATTCCCTATAGATCCTGTTGGAGATGGACGACCAGGGTTATGTTCTGTTCTGTTATTCCCTATAGAACCTGTTGGAGATGGACATCCAGGGTTATGTTCTGTTCTGTTATTCCCTATAGAACCTGTTGGAGATGGACAACCTGGGTTATGTTCTGTTCTGTTATTCCCTATAGATCCTGTTGGAGATGGACAACCAGGGTTATGTTCTGTTCTGTTATTCCCTATAGAACCTGTTGGAGATGGACAACCAGGGTTATGTTCTGTTCTGTTATTCCCTATAGAACCTGTTGGAGATGGACAACCAGGGTTATGTTCTGTTCTGTTATTCCCTATAGATCCTGTTGGAGATGGACGACCAGGGTTATGTTCTGTTCTGTTGTTCCCTATAGAACCTGTTGGAGATGGACAACCAGGGTTATGTTCTGTTCTGTTATTCCCTATAGATCCTGTTGGAGATGGACAACCAGGGTTATGTTCTGTTCTGTTATTCCCTATAGAACCTGTTGGAGATGGACAACCAGGGTTATGTTCTGTTCTGTTATTCTCTATAGAACCTGTTGGAGATGGACAACCAGGGTTATGTTCTGTTCTGTTATTCCCTATAGATCCTGTTGGAGATGGACAACCAGGGTTATGTTCTGTTCTGTTATTCCCTATAGATCCTGTTGGAGATGGACAACCAGGGTTATGTTCTGTTCTGTTATTCCCTATAGATCCTGTTGGAGATGGACAACCAGGGTTATGTTCTGTTCTGTTATTCCCTATAGATCCTGTTGGAGATGGACATCCAGGGTTATGTTTTGTTCTGTTATTCTCTATAGAACCTGTTGGAGATGGACAACCAGGGTTATGTTCTGTTCTGTTATTCCCTATAGAACCTGTTGGAGATGGACAACCAGGGTTATGTTCTGTTCTGTTATTCTCTATAGAACCCATTGGAGATGGACGACCAGGGTTATGTTCTGTTCTGTTATTCTCTATAGGTCCTGTTGGAGATGGACGACCAGGGTTATGTTCTGTTCTGTTATTCCCTATAGATCCTGTTGGAGATGGACAACCAGGGTTATGTTCTGTTCTGTTATTCCCTATAGATCCTGTTGGAGATGGACAACCAGGGTTATGTTCTGTTCTGTTATTCTCTATAGAACCTGTTGGAGATGGACAACCAGGGTTATGTTCTGTTCTGTTATTCCCTATAGATCCTGTTGGAGATGGACAACCAGGGTTATGTTTTGTTCTGTTATTCCCTATAGAACCTGTTGGAGATGGACATCCAGGGTTATGTTCTGTTCTGTTATTCTCTATAGAACCTGTTGGAGATGGACGACCAGGGTTATGTTCTGTTCTGTTATTCTCTACAGATCCTGTTGGAGATGGACAACCAGGGTTATGTTCTGTTCTGTTATTCCCTATAGATCCTGTTGGAGATGGACAACCAGGGTTATGTTCTGTTCTGTTATTCCCTATAGAACCTGTTGGAGATGGACAACCAGGGTTATGTTCTGTTCTGTTATTCTCTATAGAACCTGTTGGAGATGGACGACCAGGGTTATGTTCTGTTCTGTTATTCTCTATAGAACCTGTTGGAGATGGACAACCAGGGTTATGTTCTGTTCTGTTATTCTCTATAGAACCTGTTGGAGATGGACAACCAGGGTTATGTTCTGTTCTGTTATTCCCTATAGATCCTGTTGGAGATGGACAACCAGGGTTATGTTCTGTTCTGTTATTCCCTATAGATCCTGTTGGAGATGGACAACCAGGGTTATGTTCTGTTCTGTTATTCCCTATAGATCCTGTTGGAGATGGACAACCAGGGTTATGTTCTGTTCTGTTATTCTCTATAGAACCTGTTGGAGATGGACAACCAGGGTTATGTTCTGTTCTGTTATTCCCTATAGATCCTGTTGGAGATGGACAACCAGGGTTATGTTCTGTTCTGTTATTCCCTATAGATCCTGTTGGAGATGGACAACCAGGGTTATGTTCTGTTCTGTTATTCCCTATAGAACCTGTTGGAGATGGACAACCAGGGTTATGTTCTGTTCTGTTATTCCCTATAGAACCTGTTGGAGATGGACAACCAGGGTTATGTTCTGTTCTGTTATTCCCTATAGATCCTGTTGGAGATGGACAACCAGGGTTATGTTCTGTTCTGTTATTCCCTATAGAACCTGTTGGAGATGGACAACCAGGGTTATGTTCTGTTCTGTTATTCTCTATAGAACCTGTTGGAGATGGACAACCAGGGTTATGTTCTGTTCTGTTATTCCCTATAGATCCTGTTGGAGATGGACAACCAGGGTTATGTTCTGTTCTGTTATTCCCTATAGATCCTGTTGGAGATGGACAACCAGGGTTATGTTCTGTTCTGTTATTCCCTATAGATCCTGTTGGAGATGGACAACCAGGGTTATGTTCTGTTCTGTTATTCTCTATAGAACCTGTTGGAGATGGACAACCAGGGTTTTGTTCTGTTCTGTTATTCCCTATAGATCCTGTTGGAGATGGACAACCAGGGTTATGTTCTGTTCTGTTATTCCCTATAGATCCTGTTGGAGATGGACAACCAGGGTTATGTTCTGTTCTGTTATTCCCTATAGAACCTGTTGGAGATGGACAACCAGGGTTATGTTCTGTTCTGTTATTCCCTATAGAACCTGTTGGAGATGGACAACCAGGGTTATGTTCTGTTCTGTTATTCCCTATAGATCCTGTTGGAGATGGACGACCAGGGTTATGTTCTGTTCTGTTATTCCCTATAGAACCTGTTGGAGATGGACAACCAGGGTTATGTTCTGTTCTGTTATTCCCTATAGATCCTGTTGGAGATGGACAACCAGGGTTATGTTCTGTTCTGTTATTCCCTATAGAACCTGTTGGAGATGGACAACCAGGGTTATGTTCTGTTCTGTTATTCTCTATAGAACCTGTTGGAGATGGACGACCAGGGTTATGTTCTGTTCTGTTATTCTCTATAGATCCTGTTGGAGATGGACGACCAGGGTTATGTTCTGTTCTGTTATTCCCTATAGATCCTGTTGGAGATGTACAACCAGGGTTATGTTCTGTTCTGTTATTCTCTATAGAACCTGTTGGAGATGGACATCCAGGGTTATGTTCTGTTCTGTTATTCTCTATAGAACCTGTTGGAGATGGACAACCAGGGTTATGTTCTGTTCTGTTATTCTCTATAGAACCTGTTGGAGATGGACAACCAGGGTTATGTTCTGTTCTGTTATTCCCTATAGAACCTGTTGGAGATGGACAACCAGGGTTATGTTCTGTTCTGTTATTCCCTATAGAACCTGTTGGAGATGGACATCCAGGGTTATGTTCTGTTCTGTTATTCGCTATAGAACCTGTTGGAGAAGGACATCCAGGGTTATGTTCTGTTCTGTTATTCCCTATAGATCCTGTTGGAGATGGACAACCAGGGTTATGTTCTGTTCTGTTATTCCCTATAGATCCTGTTGGAGATGGACAACCAGGGTTATGTTCTGTTCTGTTATTCCCTATAGATCCTGTTGGAGATGGACAACCAGGGTTATGTTCTGTTCTGTTATTCTCTATAGAACCTGTTGGAGATGGACAACCAGGGTTTTGTTCTGTTCTGTTATTCCCTATAGATCCTGTTGGAGATGGACAACCAGATAATGTTCTGTTCTGTTATTCCCTATAGATCCTGTTGGAGATGGACAACCAGGGTTATGTTCTGTTCTGTTATTCCCTATAGAACCTGTTGGAGATGGACAACCAGGGTTATGTTCTGTTCTGTTATTCCCTATAGATCCTGTTGGAGATGGACAACCAGGGTTATGTTCTGTTCTGTTATTCCCTATAGATCCTGTTGGAGATGGACGACCAGGGTTATGTTCTGTTCTGTTATTCCCTATAGAACCTGTTGGAGATGGACAACCAGGGTTATGTTCTGTTCTGTTATTCCCTATAGATCCTGTTGGAGATGGACAACCAGGGTTATGTTCTGTTCTGTTATTCCCTATAGAACCTGTTGGAGATGGACAACCAGGGTTATGTTCTGTTCTGTTATTCTCTATAGAACCTGTTGGAGATGGACGACCAGGGTTATGTTCTGTTCTGTTATTCTCTATAGATCCTGTTGGAGATGGACGACCAGGGTTATGTTCTGTTCTGTTATTCCCTATAGATCCTGTTGGAGATGTACAACCAGGGTTATGTTCTGTTCTGTTATTCTCTATAGAACCTGTTGGAGATGGACATCCAGGGTTAAGTTCTGTTCTGTTATTCTCTATAGAACCTGTTGGAGATGGACAACCAGGGTTATGTTCTGTTCTGTTATTCTCTATAGAACCTGTTGGAGATGGACAACCAGGGTTATGTTCTGTTCTGTTATTCCCTATAGAACCTGTTGGAGATGGACAACCAGGGTTATGTTCTGTTCTGTTATTCCCTATAGAACCTGTTGGAGATGGACAACCAGGGTTATGTTCTGTTCTGTTATTCGCTATAGAACCTGTTGGAGATGGACATCCAGGGTTATGTTCTGTTCTGTTATTCCCTATAGATCCTGTTGGAGATGGACAACCAAGGTTATGTTTTGTTCTGTTATTCCATATAGATCCTGTTGGAGATGGACAACCAAGGTTATGTTTTGTTCTGTTATTCGCTATAGAACCTGTTGGAGATGGACAACCAGGGTTATGTTCTGTTCTGTTATTCCCTATAGAACCTGTTGGAGATGGACAACCTGGGTTATGTTCTGTTCTGTTATTCCCTATAGATCCTGTTGGAGATGGACATCCAGGGTTATGTTTTGTTCTGTTATTCTCTATAGAACCTGTTGGAGATGGACAACCAGGGTTATGTTCTGTTCTGTTATTCCCTATAGAACCTGTTGGAGTCGGACAACCAGGGTTATGTTCTGTTCTGTTATTCTCTATAGAACCCATTGGAGATGGACGACCAGGGTTATGTTCTGTTCTGTTATTCTCTATAGGTCCTGTTGGAGATGGACGACCAGGGTTATGTTCTGTTCTGTTATTCCCTATAGATCCTGTTTGAGATGGACGACCAGGGTTATGTTCTGTTCTGTTATTCTCTATAGAACCTGTTGGAGATGGACGACCAGGGTTATGTTCTGTTCTGTTATTCTCTATAGAACCTGTTGGAGATGGACGACCAGGGTTATGTTCTGTTCTGTTATTCTCTATAGATCCTGTTGGAGATGGACGACCAGGGTTATGTTCTGTTCTGTTATTCCCTATAGATCCTGTTGGAGATGTACAACCAGGGTTATGTTCTGTTCTGTTATTCTCTATAGAACCTGTTGGAGATGGACATCCAGGGTTATGTTCTGTTCTGTTATTCTCTATAGAACCTGTTGGAGATGGACAACCAGGGTTATGTTTTGTTCTGTTATTCTCTATAGAACCTGTTGGAGATGGACAACCAGGGTTATGTTCTGTTCTGTTATTCCCTATAGAACCTGTTGGAGATGGACAACCAGGGTTATGTTCTGTTCTGTTATTCCCTATAGAACCTGTTGGAGATGGACAACCAGGGTTATGTTCTGTTCTGTTATTCGCTATAGAACCTGTTGGAGATGGACATCCAGGGTTATGTTCTGTTCTGTTATTCCCTATAGATCCTGTTGGAGATGGACAACCAAGGTTATGTTTTGTTCTGTTATTCCCTATAGATCCTGTTGGAGATGGACAACCAAGGTTATGTTTTGTTCTGTTATTCGCTATAGAACCTGTTGGAGATGGACAACCAGGGTTATGTTCTGTTCTGTTATTCCCTATAGAACCTGTTGGAGATGGACAACCTGGGTTATGTTCTGTTCTGTTATTCCCTATAGATCCTGTTGGAGATGGACAACCAGGGTTATGTTCTGTTCTGTTATTCCCTATAGAATCTGTTGGAGATGGACAACCAGGGTTATGTTCTGTTCTGTTATTCTCTATAGAACCCATTGGAGATGGACGACCAGGGTTATGTTCTGTTCTGTTATTCTCTATAGGTCCTGTTGGAGATGGACGACCAGGGTTATGTTCTGTTCTGTTATTCCCTATAGATCCTGTTGGAGATGGACGACCAGGGTTATGTTCTGTTCTGTTATTCCTTATAGATCCTGTTGGAGATGGACGACCAGGGTTATGTTCTGTTCTGTTATTCCCTATAGAACCTGTTGGAGATGGACATCCAGGGTTATGTTCTGTTCTGTTATTCCCTATAGAACCTGTTGGAGATGGACAACCAGGGTTATGTTCTGTTCTGTTATTCTCTATAGAACCTGTTGGAGATGGACAACCAGGGTTATGTTCTGTTCTGTTATTCTCTATAGATCCTGTTGGAGATGGACAACCAGGGTTATGTTCTGTTCTGTTATTCCCTATAGGTCCCATTGGAGATGGACAACCAGGGTTATGTTTTGTTCTGTTATTCCCTATAGAACCTGTTGGAGATGGACAACCAGGGTTATGTTCTGTTCTGTTATTCCCTATAGAACCTGTTGGAGATGGACGACCAGGGTTATGTTCTGTTCTGTTATTCCCTATAGAACCTGTTGGAGATGGACATCCAGGGTTATGTTTTGTTCTGTTATTCCCTATAGAACCTGTTGGAGATGGACAACCAGAGTTATGTTCTGTTCTGTTATTCCCTATAGAACCTGTTGGAGATGGACGACCAGGGTTATGTTCTGTTCTGTTATTCCCTATAGAACCTGTTGGAGATGGACGACCAGGGTTATGTTCTGTTCTGTTATTCTCTATAGAACCTGTTGGAGATGGACGACCAGGGTTATGTTCTGTTCTGTTATTCCCTATAGAACCTGTTGGAGATGGACGACCAGGGTTATGTTTTGTTCTGTTATTCCCTATAGAACCTGTTGGAGATGGACGACCAGGGTTATGTTTTGTTCTGTTATTCCCTATAGAACCTGTTGGAGATGGACAACCAGGGTTATGTTTTGTTCTGTTATTCCCTATAGAACCTGTTGGAGATGGACAACCAGGGTTATGTTTTGTTCTGTTATTCCCTATAGAACCTGTTGGAGATGGACAACCAGGGTTATGTTCTGTTCTGTTATTCTCTATAGAACCCTCTGGAGATGGACAACCAGGGTTATGTTCTGTTCTGTTATTCTCTATAGAACCTGTTGGAGATGGAACACCAGGGTTATGTTCTGTTCTGTTATTCCCTATAGAACCTGTTGGAGATGGACAACCAAGGTTCTGTTCTGTCATTCCCTATAGATCCTGTTGGAGATGTACAACCAGGGTTATGTTCTGTTCTGTTATTCTCTATAGAACCTGTTGGAGATGGACGACCAGGGTTATGTTCTGTTCTGTTATTCCCTATAGATCCTGTTGGAGATGGACAACCAGGGTTATGTTCTGTTCTGTTATTCCCTATAGATCCTGTTGGAGATGGTCAACCAGGGTTATGTTCTGTTCTGTTATTCCCTATAGAACCTGTTGGAGATGGACGACCAGGGTTATGTTCTGTTCTGTTATTCCCTATAGATCCTGTTGGAGATGTACAACCAGGGTTATGTTCTGTTCTGTTATTCCCTATAGATCCTGTTGGAGATGTACAACCAGGGTTATGTTCTGTTCTGTTATTTTAATCTCTATAGATCCCATTGGAGATGGACAACCAGGGCATGCTGATGCCAAAACGACCAATCAAACTCAGGCTGGAGCCCCGTAGCAACACCCCTAGCAACACCACCAACACCACCTCTCTGAATAGTCCAACAAAGTGAACAAATGCAAGGGAACTCTACCCTACCCTACCCTAGAGAACCCTACCCTACCCTAGAGAACCCTACCCTTCCCTGGAACACCCTACCCTGCCCTAGAGCACCCTACCCTAGAGAACCCTACCCTAGAGCACCCTACCATACCGTAGAGTACACTACAATACCCTAAAGCACCATACCCTACCCTAGAGGACCCTACCCTGGAGCACCCTACCCTACCCTGGAGCACCCTACCCTAACCTAGAGGACCCTACCCTAGAGCACCCTACCCTACCCTAAAGTACCCTACCCTGGAGTACCCTACCTACACTAGAGCACCCTGCCCTGGAGTACCCTACATACACTAGAGTACCCTACCCTGGAGTAGCCTACCTACACTAGAGCACCCTACCTACACTAGAGCACCCGACCCTACCCTTGAGCACCCTACCCTGGAGTACCCTACCTACACTAGAGTACCCTACCTACACTAGAGAACCCTACCCTACCCTAGAGTACCCTACCCTGGAGCACCCTACTCTACACTAGAGCACCCTACCCTACCATAGAGCACTAAACCCTACCCTGGAACACCCTACCCTACCCTAGAAGACCCTACCCCACCCTAGACAACCCTACTGTAGAGCACCCTACTCTAGAGTATCCTACCTTGGAGAAGCCTACCTTTCAATCAAACACCCTACCTTACCCTACAGTACCCTACAATAGAGCACCCTACCCTACCTTAGAACACACTACTCTACCCTAGAGTACCCTAACCTACAGTACCCTACCCTAGAGGATCCTACCTTGGAGAAGCCTACCTTTTAGTAGAAGACCCTACCCTACCCTAGAGAAACCTACACTACCCTATAGTACCCTACCAATAGAGAACCGTAACCTACACTAGAAAACTATACCCTACCCTAGAGTACCCTAGCCTACAGTACCGTACCCTCGAGTACCCTGTCATAGAGTTCCCTACCCTACTCTTGAGCACCCTCTCCAACCCTAGTGTACTCTACCCTACCCTAGAGTTACCTAACCCCCCTAGAGTACTCTACCCTTCCATAGAGTACCCTACCCCACCATAGAGTACACTACCCCACCATAGAGTCCATAGAGTACCCTACCCTAGAGTACCCTACCCCACCGTAAGGTACCCTACCCTCGAGAACCCTAATCTACCCTAGAGCACCCAACCCTTCCCTAGAGTACCCTACCCTATAGCACCCTACCCTGGAGAACCCTACCCTTCTCTGGAGCTGCCCTTGAGTACCCTACCCTAAACTAGAGAACCCCACCCTACCCTAGAGTACCCTACCCCAGAGTACACTACCCTAGAGGCACGTACCTACCCTTCAGGACTCTACCCTACCCTAGAACACACTACCCTACCCTGGAGCACCCTACGCTAGAGTACCCTACCCTAGAGAACCCTACCCTTCCCTAGAGAACCCTATCCTAGAGTAGAATAACCTGGAGTACCCTACACTACTCTACAGTACCCTTCCCTCCCCTGGAGTAACCTACACTACCCTGGAGTACCCTTCCCTGGAGTACCCTACCCTATCCTAGAGTACCCCACCCTACCCTAGAGTACCCTACACTACCCTAGAGTACCCTACCCTAGAGTACCCTACACTACCCTGGAGTACCCTTCCCTGGAGTTCACTACCCTTGTTTGACTGTTTGAGGTTGTGGACAGGTGTCTTTTATACTGATAACAAGTTCAAACAGGTGCCATTAATACAGGTCTAGAGTGGAGGACAGAGGAGCCTCTTAAAGAAGAAGTTACAGGTCTGTGAGAGCCAGAAATCTTGCTTGTTTGTAGGTGACCAAATACTTATTTTCCACCATAATTTGCAAATAAATTCATAAAAAATCCTACAATGTGATTTTCTGGATTTGTTTTCTAATTTTGTCTGTCATAGTTGAAGTGTACCTATGATGAAAATTACAGGCCTCTCTCATCTTTTTAAGTGGGAGAACTTGCACAATTGTTGGCTGACTAAATACTTTTTTGCGCCACTGTATGAGTCTATATACCTATCTATACTGAACCAAAACATAAACACAACAAGGAGCAATTTAAAAAATTTTGCTGTGTTACATTTCATATAAGGAAATCAATGAATTGAAATGAATAAATTAGGCCCTAATCTATGGATTTCACATGACTGGGGAGGGGCGCAGCCATGGCTGGGAGGGCATATACCTACCCACTTGGGAGCCAGGTCGAACCCACTGGAGAGCTAGGAGCAGCCAATCACAATGGGTTTTTCCTTAAAAAAGGGCTAGATATATGGACAGAAATACTCCTCTGCACGTCCCATCCCCCCTCTGATGATCCCCTAGGTGAGGAAGCCAGATGTGGAGATCCTGGACTAGAGTGGTTACGCGTGGTCTGGGAGCCAGGTCGAACCCACTGGAGAGCTAGGAGCAGCCAATCAGAATGGGTTTTTCAGATGATCCCCTAGGTGAGGAAGCCAGATGTGGAGATCCTGGACTAGTGGTTACGCGTGGTCTGCGTTTGTGAGGCCGGTTGGACGTACTGCCAAATTCTCTAAAATGACGTTGGAGGCGGCTTGTGGTAGAGAAATTAACATTCGATTCAGCACTGGTGGACATTCCTGCAGTGAGCATGCCAATTGCTGACTGTGGCATTGTGTTGTGTGACAAAACTGCACATTTTAGAGTGGCCTTTTATTGTCCCCAAGCACAAGGTGCACCTGTATAATGATCATGCTGTTTAATCAGCTTCTTGGTATGCCACACCTCTCAGGTGGATGGACTATCTTGACAAAGGATTCAATGATCTTTTATTTCAGGTCATGAAACATTTTTGTTAAGTATATCACAATCTATCGGCTACTGGATATTCAGGCCTTACCCTGACCCTGCTATAGGCTACTGGATATTCAGGCCTTACCCTGACCCTGCTACAGGCTTCTGAAAATTCAGGCTGGGATTCAATAGGCTACGTAATATAATATGATAACAAGAACTGCATTCACGATGAATTTTCAGTTCAGTCAGTTCAATCAGAAATTACATTTAAAATGGCACATAGCTTACAAAGCGCTGGGATTGAAGCCTGGTCTCAGTCTCATGCTTGGTTTGATTAGGACTCAGTAACCCATTTCCACCAGATAAAAGAGAGATAGTAATACTATGGATGCATTAGAGGTACATGTCTTGTTAAAGTTAGACACCAGGGGGTATTAAATCCATGGCATGATGTCATGTCTGGATCCTGCACACTACTGGCTGGTGGCTGGAATTCTCCTAGAATGTAGAACTCTAGCTGGTGTTCTCTAGAACTGTACTCTCATTCTGTTCCTCTGGGTGTTCTGCTGTCCAGTCATTCCAAAATATAATCTTTACTGTCTGTTGAGATGATCCCTGCAGCTGCTTGGTTTTAACTTTAATCATCACAAACCAATAAAATCATCACACTAATGAACAAGGTTGTCTGTGTATTCATTAACATTCATAAGACAAAACTTAAGACACAAACACACACAAATATACATGAGAACAATCAATATAGATTGATTTGTGTTATTTATCAAGACATACTGTATTTATAATTTCATTCAGCTAGGCCTAATTGTAGTGTTACGACTTGGTCATCCACACACACGTTTCTTATCAGATCTCAATACCGCCCCTGTGTGGTCGTTGGATGTAAATACACAGCCCAGGTCCCATTACAAACTATTAATCCACTGTCCACATTTTCCAGTTCTTGTAAATAAGAAAAACATTTTGATTCAGAGATAATCTTGCAGCTCATTGGAACACCAGGATCGCATCTTACATCATACTCCTAGTGCCACCTAGTTTAATACATTTTTTAAAGTAATCTATGGCCTTATTTAGGATCCTTAAGACGAACTTCTACTATACTAAATAACACTAATTATTAGAATAACAGTGTGGCTTCACATGAAACTATTGTGGAAATAGTTTGACTTTAAACGGAAGCAAACGTAACGAAACATGGAGAGACAAACCTGAATTTATCCCAGTAGAAACTCTAATTTTGCTCTGTTGCTTCCTTTTAGTTCTTAAACGTTAAACTGTTTCTCTAATGAATCTGCCCCTGCTCTCTCTGTGAATCATTCACCATCCCTCCCTGCTTCGCTTTTCACCTCTCACACAGTCTCCCTCCTATCTCCTTATTGTGTTTATGTCGTGAACAACATTTGCCTGAGCATCAATAGTAGGATCGGTGGTTCGCTTTTCAAAATAAAAGTTACCCATTGAATCAGATGCAAACGGATATAAATTGTGGAATCATGCAACAATCCTGGAGGGCCTTTATGTTGCTAAACCTATATAATACATTCAGCAAAATACAATAATTAGTTCATTTGATACCAAATAAAATCTGTTAAAATTACACTACATTTGGACGAGATAATTCGAAACAAGGTTGAAATACTGCTATATACATTTTTAAAAAGACAATAATTTGTTTAATTTGATGCCTCCCCCCAAAAATTGTTTATATTGCACTGTGGATGTATAGTCTTCAGGACTGAAACACACCTTCAATGTACAGCCTTATGGGTCTGGGTTCATGACATATCGTACCAGCCTTATGGGTCTGGGTTCATGACATATCGTACCAGCCTTATGGGTCTGGGTTCATGACATATCGTACCAGCCTTATGGGTCCTGGGTTCATGACAGGGGGTACCAGCCTTATGGATCCTGGGTTCATGACATATCGTACCAGCCTTATGGGTCTGGGTTCATGACATATCGTACCAGCCTTATGGGTCTTGGGTTCATGACATATCATACCAGCCTTATGGGTCTGGGTTCATGACATATCGTACCAGCCTTATGGGTCTGGGTTCATGACATATCGTACCAGCCTTATGGGTCCTGGGTTCATGACATATCGTACCAGCCTTATGGGTCTGGGGTTCATGACATATCGTACCAGCCTTATGGGTCTTGGGTTCATGACATATCGTACCAGCCTTATGGATCCTGGGTTCATGACATATCGTACCAGCCTTATGGATCTTGGGTTCATGACATATCGTACCAGCCTTATGGATCTTGGGTTCATGACATATCGTACCAGCCTTATGGTTCCTGGGTTCGTGACATATCGTACCAGCCTTATGGGTCTGGTTTCATGACATATCGTACCAGCCTTATGGGTCTTGGGTTCATGACATATCGTACCAGCCTTATTTGTCTGGGTTCATGACATATCGTACCAGCCTTATGGGTCTTGGGTTCATGACATATCGTATCAGCCTTATGGGTCTGGGTTCATGACATATCATACCAGCCTTATGGGTCTTGGGTTCATGACATATCGTACCAGCCTTATGGGTCTGGGTTCATGACATATCGTACCAGCCTTATGGGTCTGGGTTCATGACATATCGTACCAGCCTTATGGGTCTGGGTTCATGACATATCGTACCTGCCTTATGGGTCTGGGTTCATGACATATCGTACTAGCCTTGTGGGTCTTGGGTTCATGACATATCGTACCAGCCTTATGGGTCTGGGTTCATGACATATCGTACCAGCCTTATGGGTCTGGGTTCATGACATATCGTACCAGCCTTATGGGTCTTGGGTTCATGACATATCGTACCAGCCTTATGGGTCTGGGTTCATGACATATCGTACCAGCCTTATGGGTCTTGGGTTCATGACATATCGTACCAGCCTTATGGGTCTGGGTTCATGACATATCGTACCAGCCTTATGGATCTTGGGTTCATGACATATCGTACCAGCCTTATGGGTCTGGGTTCATGACATATCGTACCAGCCTTATGGGTCTGGGTTCATGACATATCGTACCAGCCTTATGGGTCTGGGTTCATGACATATCGTACCAGCCTTATGGATCTTGGGTTCATGACATATCGTACCAGCCTTATGGGTCTGGGTTCATGACATATCGTACCAGCCTTATGGATCTTGGGTTCATGACAGGGGGTACCAGCCTTATGGATCTTGGGTTCATGACATATTGTACCAGCCTTATGGATCCTGGGTTCATGACATATCGTACCAGCCTTATGGATCCTGGGTTCATGACATATCGTACCAGCCTTATGGATCTTGGGTTCATGACATATCGTACCAGCCTTATACATCTTGGGTTCATGACATATCGTACCAGCCTTATGGATTTAATGTACAGCCTTACCTATGTACTTGTGAGGGGATTTCCCACATTTAGTCCTGCAATAAGAGCTATGACACACTTGTTTGCATAATCTCTTCACATTTCATGGACCCAAGATCCAGAGGTAACGCTGTACAGTGCAATAGAAGTCTGCCCCAATGCATTTCTAATAAAGCCACAGTGGGACTTCAACTATTTTTTATGTGTCAAATGAACTACTTACTGTCTTTAGTTGAATTAATATAACAACATTCAAACCTTGTTTAGCACTAATCCAAATATGGCATTATATCCACCATTTTAATATTTTTGCATCCGTTTCAATATTGGACCCTTATTTTGAAGGCGAACTGCAAATTCCATTGTGGCTCATCCTTATTCTAGCTAGCATCACACAGGTGCTTTTCCGAAGGGATACAATAACAACTTGTAACCTGCACGGTCTCAAACAGAGTACGGAGAAGAGCAGCGGTCGGTATTCGAGATCTGCCGCGTCACAGAAGAACCACACTAGAACCGGACAGAAAAAACAACTCAAAACCTGTCAGACCATCGGAGAAGTGAATTCGAACGAGCCTGAGAGAAAACGGAGCCTTTGTTTTCAGAAGCAGCAGGGAGCCGAACCGGAGGAAAGATGATGAGTTTTCTACCATACTTCTCCGCTGAGACCTGGACCCTCCTGGCCCTCCTCATCACCTTCATTGTAGTGTAAGGACTTATATCAAATCAAATGTTATTTGTCACATGCATCGTAGTTTATGTCGTGGAAATAATCAGTCAATAATATTTCACAAATAAAATAAAAGCCGAGCTGGTTCATGAAAACAACAACTTTTCCAGTCTTGGCAAACACTTCTTATACAGCTGTCCTCCTTACGTGACCCCCATAGTAACTCCTCTAAATGACTCGTCACCTCTGGCATTTAACCACCGTTATCTTATTGTCTTGCACTAAGTTTAGGGTATGGAAACTTTAGAGCCACAGCAATAGTTCAACAATACAGACTAGGACCATAGCAACAGTCCATAGAAATAACCAGTACATGTCATCCTGCTAACTCCTCTGAAAGGAACACTCATGTTCTGGTAAAATCCCAAGAGGTGTAACCATAGCAACAGTCCATAGAAATAACCAGTACATGTCATCCTGCTAACTCCTCTGAAAGGAACACTCATGTTCTGGTAAAATCCCAAGAGGTGTAACCATAGCAACAGTCCATAGAAATAACCAGTACATGTCATCCTGCTAACTCCTCTGAAAGGAACACTCATGTTCTGGTAAAATCCCAAGAGGTGTAACCATAGCAACAGTCCATAGAAATAACCAGTACATGTCATCCTGCTAACTCCTCTGAAAGGAACACTCATGTTCTGATAAAATCCCAAGAGGTCTAACCATAGCAACAGTCCATATAAATAACCAGTACATGTCATCCTGCTAACTCCTCTGAAAGGAACACTCGTGTTCTGGTAAAATCCCAAGAGGTGTAACCGTAGCAACAGTATATATTAGACCATGCCACTGATACCAAAATAAACAGCCATGTCCACTCCCCAGACAGGTGCATGTCTAATGGTGTCTGATGACCCAAACCCACATAAAGAGGGCACTTATCTTGCAGACCTTCCTGAAATGTATCATGGCCACACATGTTCTGGAAAAGGCTCAATGTTAACCGGTGTAGACTAACAGTGAAATGCTTACTTACGGGTCATTTTCCAACAATGTATCATAACTCAAGAAGAGACCTAGATGGGGTCACAGGAGGAAGATGGTAGGAGTCTTAGATGTTTAATCATCCAAAAGGAGGAAAGTGAATGGTCGTGGACAGGCAAAAGGTCAAAACCAGATCAGAGTCCCGGAGGTACAGAGTGGCAGACAGGCTCGAGGTCAAGGCAGGCAGAATGGTCAGGCAGGCGGGTACAGAGTCCAGGAGGTACAGAGTGGCAGACAGGTTCGAGGTCAAGGCAGGCAGAATGGTCATGCAGGCGGGTACAGAGTCCAGGAGGTACAGAGTGGCAGACAGGCTCAAGGTCAAGGCAGGCAGAATGGTCAGGCAGGCGGGTACAGAGTCCAGGAGGTACAGAGTGGCAGACAGGCTCGAGGTCAAGGCAGGCAGAATGGTCAGGCAGGCGGGTACAGAATCCAGGAGGTACAGAGTGGCAGACAGGCTCGAGGTCAAGGCAGGCAGAATGGTCAGGCAGGCGGGTACAGAGTCCAGGAGGTACAGAGTGGCAGACAGGCTCGAGGTCAAGGCAGGCAGAATGGTCAGGCAGGCGGGTACAAAGTCCAGGAGGTACAGAGTGGCAGACAGGCTCGAGGTCAAGGCAGGCAGAATGGTCAGGCAGGCGGGTACAGAGTCCAGGAGGTACAGAGTGGCAGACAGGTTCGAGGTCAAGGCAGGCAGAATGGTCAGGCAGGCGGGTACAGAATCCAGGAGGTACAGAGTGGCAGACAGGCTCGAGGTCAAGGCAGGCAGAATGGTCAGGCAGGCGGGTACAGAGTCCAGGAGGTACAGAGTGGCAGACAGGCTCGAGGTCAAGGCAGGCAGAATGGTCAGGCAGGCGGGTACAGAGTCCAGGAGGTACAGAGTGGCAGACAGGCTCGAGGTCAAGGCAGGCAGAATGGTCAGGCAGGCGGGTACAGAGTCCAGAAACAGGCATGGGTCAAAATCAGGAGGACTAGAAAAAGGAGAAAGAGCAAAAGCAGGAGAATAGGAAAAAAACGCTTGTTGACTTGGACATACAAGACGAACTGGTACAGAGAGACAGGAAACACAGGGATAAATACACTGGTACAGAGAGACAGGAAACACAGGGATAAATACACTGGTAGAGAGAGACAGGAAACACAGGGATAAATACACTGGCACAGAGAGACAGGAAACACAGGGATAAATACACTGGTAGAGAGAGACAGGAAACACAGGGATAAATACACTGGCACAGAGAGACAGGAAACACAGGGATAAATACACTGGTAGAGAGAGACAGGAAACACAGGGATAAATACACTGGGGAAAACAAGCAACACCTGGAGGGAGGTGGGGGAAATTACAAGGACAGGTGAAACAGATCAGGGTGTGACACAATGATAACATGGTTATTTGCAGAACAACATGGCTATATACAGAATAACATGGCTATATACAGAACAACATGGCTATATACAGAATAACATGGCTATATACAGAATAACATGGCTATATACAGAATAACATGGCTATATACAGAATAACATGGCTATATACAGAATAACATGGCTATATACAGAATAACATGGCTATAGACAGAACAACATGGTTATGTACAGAATAACATGGCTATATACAGAATAACATGGCTATATACAGAATAACATGGCTAGATACAGAATAACATGGTTATATACAGAACAACATGGTTATGTACAGAATAACATGGCTATATACAGAATAACATGGCTAGATACAGAATAACATGGCTATATACAGAACAACATGGTTATGTACAGAATAACATGGCTATATACATAATAACATGGCTATATACAGAATAACATGGCTAGATACAGAATAACATGGCTATATACAGAATAACATGGTTAAATACAGAATAACATGGTTATATACAGAATAACATGGCTAGATACAGAATAACATGGTTATATACAGAATAACATGGTTATATACAGGGATACTATACTTAACATAACTTCTCTATAACATATTACTATTTACTGTGTGTGTGTGTGTGTGTGTGTGTGTGTGTGTGTGTGTGTGTGTGTGTGTGTGTGTGTGTGCGCATGTGTGTGTGTGTGTGTGTGTACAGGTACGGGTACTGGCCCTATGGTGTATTCACTAAGATGGGTATCCCTGGTCCCAAACCCCTACCTTACTTTGGCACAATGTTGGAGTATAGAAAGGTTAGTACCCATTCAGAATAAACATCTCTCTCATATTTTAAACAACAGTGTTATTTCCCCCCATGTAAAACAATGCATTGAGAAGGAGAAAGAGGACTAGCCGGTTGTTTTAACAATAGATAAATACAAGGTAATATGAGACTTGATCAGTCTAGAAGTTGTGTTATTGACCCTGGGGACCATAGAAAATAACAAACCCTCCTCAACCCTCACCTATTTCAGGTGTGTTCTCTGTTCAGCTGTAGGACACACCTACGTGACCTCCTAGGGCATGTTTTTTTTTCTCACTCGCTCTCATTCCATCTCTCTCTCTCTCTCTCTCTCTCTCTCTCTCTCTCTCTCTCTCTCTCTCTCTCTCTCTCTCTCTCTCTCTCTCTCTCTCTCTCTCTCTCTCTCTCTCTCTCTCTCTCTCTCTCTCTCTCTCTCTCTCTCTCTCTCTCTCTCTCTCTCTCTCTCTCTCTCTCTCTCTCTCTCTCTCTCTCTCTCTCTGCAGGGCTTCACTAACTTTGACACAGAGTGCTTTCAGAAGTATGGGAGAATCTGGGGGTGAGTTCAGTTGGCTGTACCATACTAGGATGACTCACAACTGTACTATGCTTTTTCAATTCATCACCTGCTGGAGCTGTCATGTGATAATGAGGAATGATAGTAATAATATCAACAACAACCCGACTAATGTTTTGTTACATTACAGCCTTATTCTGAAATGGATTCAATTGTTTTTTCCACTCATCAATCTACTCACACAATACCCCATTATGACATCACAATACCCCATAATGACATCACAATACCCCATAATGACATCGCAATACCCCATAATGACAAAAACAAAACCTGTTTGTTTTTTAAAGTTTTGCAAATGTATAAAAACAAAACAAATTAAATATCACATTTACTCAGTACTTTGCTGAAGCACTTTTGGCAGCGATTACAGCCTCGCGTCTTCTTGGGTATGATGCTACTAGCTTGGCACACCTATATTTGGGGAGTTTTTCCAATTCTTCTCTGCAGATCTGGTCTCTGGCTGGGCCACTCAATGACATTCAGAGAACTGTCCTAAAGCCACTCCTGTGTTGTCTTGGCTGTGTGCTTAGGGTTGTTGTCCTGTTGGAAGGTGAACCTGAGCGCTCTTAAGCAGGTTTTCATCAAGAATCTCTGTACTTTTCTCCGTTCATCTTTCCCTCGATCCTGACTAGTCTCCCAGTCCCTGCCGCTGAAAAACCTCCCCACAGCATGATGCTGCCACCACCATGCTTCACTGTAGGGATGATGCCAGGTTTCCTCCAGACGTGACACTTTTCATTCAGGCCAAAGAGTTTCATCTTGGTTTCATCATCAGACCAGAGAATCTTGTTTCTCATGGTCTGAGTGTCACGACTTCCTCCGAAGTTGGTCCCTCTCCTTGTTGACGTCACTGGCCTTCTGGCCGTCGCCGATCTACTTTTCATTTTCCATTTGTTTTGTCTTTGTCTTTTTCACACCTGGTTTCAATTCCCCAATTACTTGTTCATTATTTAACCCTCTGTTCCCCCATGTTTGTTTGTGAGTAATTGTTTGTATGTTATGCGGTCCGTTATGTGCTTTATTGTATTGTATTTTCCCATCTTGAGTAAATTCCGTTTATTTACTCATATCTGCTGTCCTGCGCCTGACTCCTTTACACAGGCTACACAAAGACCTCATTACACTGAGAGTCTTTAGGTACCTTTTGACAAACTCCAAGCAGGCTGTCATGTGCCTTTTACTGAGGAGTGGCTTCTATCTGGCCACTCTACCATAAAGGCCTGATTGGTGGAGTGCTGCTGAGATGCTTGTCCTCCTGGAAGGTTCTCCCATCTCCACAGAGGAACTGTGGAGCTCTGTCAGAGTGACCATCAGGTTATCTCCTTGACCCAGGCCCTTTTCCCCCGATTGTTCAGTTTGGACAGGCGGCCAGCTCTAGGAAGAGTCTTGGTAGTTATTTGATTAAAGAATGATGGAGGCCACTCTGTTTTGGGGGACCTTCAATGCTGCAGAAATGTTTCCCAGATCTGTGGCTCAACACAATCCTGTCTCGGAGCTCTACGGACAATTCTTTCGACCTCATGGCTTGGTTTTTGCTCTGACATGCACTGTCAACTGTGGACCTTTATATAGACAGGTGTGTGCCTTTCCAAATCATGTGCAATGAATGGAATTTACCACAGATGGGTATTTCTGTTTTCGGTTTCTCGTTATGGGGTATTGTGATGTTGTTATAGGGTATTGTGATGTTGTTATAGGGTATTGTGATGTTGTTATGGGGTATTGTGATGTTGTTATGGGGTATTGTGATGTTGTTATGGGGTATTGTGATGTCATTATGGGGTATTGTGATGTCATTATGGTGTATTGTGATGTCATTATGGTGTATTTTTTTCACCTTTATTTAACCAGGTAGGCTAGTTGAGAACAAGTTCTCATTTGCAACCTGGCCAAGATAAAGCGTAGCAATTCGACACATACAACAACACAGAGTTAGACATGGAATAAACAAAACATACAGTCAATAATACAGTAGAACAAAATAAAACAAAAAATCTATATACAGTGAGTGTGAATGAGGTAAGTTAAGGAAATAAATAGGCCATGGTGGCGAAGTAATTACAATATAGCAATTAAACACTGGAATGGTAGATGTGCAGAAGATGAATGTGCAGGTAGAGATACTGGGGTGCAAAGGAGCTAGATAAATAACTAAATAAATAAATACATACAGTATGGGGATGAGGTATATAGATGGGCTGTTTACAGATGGGCTATGTACAGGTGCAGTGATCTGTGAGCTGCTCTGACAGCTGGTGCTTAAAGCTAGTGAGGGAGATATGAGTCTCCAGCTTCAGAGATTTTTGCAGTTCGTTCCAGTCATGGGCAGCAGAGAACTGGGAGGAAAGTAGACCAAAGGAGGAATTGGCTTTGGGGGTGACCAGTGAGATATACCTGCTGGAGCATGTGCTACGAGTGGGTGCTGCTATGGTGGCCAGGTAGCTGAGATAAGGTGGGGCTTTACCTAGCAGAGACTTGTAGATAACCTGTAGCCAGTGGGTTTGGCGACGAGTATGAAGTGAGGGCCAACCAACGAGAGCGTACAGGTCGCAATGGAAGGTAGTGTATGGGGCTTTGGTGACAAAACGGATGGCACTGTGATAGACTGCATCCAGTTTGTTGAGTAGAGTGTTGGAGGCTATTTTATAGATGACATCACCAAAGTCGAGGTTTGGTAGGATGGTCAGTTTTATGAGGGTATGTTTGGCAGCATGAGTGAAGGATGCTTTGTTGCGATATAGGAAGCCGATTCTAGATTTAATTTTGGATTGGAGATGCTTAATGTGAGTTTGGAAAGAGAGTTTACAGTCTAACCAGACACCCAGGTATTTGTAGTTGTCCACGTATTCTAAGTCAGAGCCGTCCAGAGTAGTGATGCTGGACGGGCGAGCAGGTGCGGGAAGTGATCGATTGAATAGCATGCATTTAGTTTTACTTGCGTTTAAGAGCAGTTGGAGGCCACGGAAGGAGAGTTGTATGGCATTGAAGCTCGTCTGGAGGTTAGTCAACACAGTGTCCAAAGAGGGGCCAGAAGTATACAGAATGGTGTCGTCTGCGTAGAGGTGGATCGGCGACACACCAGCAGCAAGAGTAACATCATCGATGTATACAGAGAAGAGAGTCGGCCCGAGAATTGAACCCTGTGGCACACCCATAGAGACTGTCAGAGGTACGGACAACAGGCCCTCCGATTTGACACACTGAACTCTATCAGAGAAGTAGTTGGTAAACCAGGCGAGGCAATCATTTGAGAAACCAAGGCTGTCGAGTCTGCCTAGAAGAATGTTGTGATTGACAAAGTCGAAAGTCTTCGAAAGAATACGGCCGCACAGTAATGTCTCTTATCGATGGCGGTTATGATGCCGTTTAGGACCTTGAGCGTGGCTGAGGTGCACCCATGACCAGCTCTGAAACCAGATTGCATAGCGTATTGTGTGTAGATTTATGAGGGGTTTTGTATTTATCCATTGTAGAATAAGGCCGTAACTTAACAGAATGCCATAGATGTACGATGAGAGGCAGTGTCACGCCCTGACCTTAGTTCTCTTTGTTGTCTTTATTATTTGGTTAGGTCAGGGTGGTGTGTTGAGTTTTTTTTATTGTACAGGGGTTTATCTAGTCTAGGTGTTTATATGTCTATGGTTGCCGAGATTGGTTCTCAATCAGCTGTTTATCGTTGTCTCTGATTGGGGACCATATTTAGGTAGCCATGTTCCTTGGAGAGTTTTGTGGGTTGTTATTCTATGTTTTGCTTACGACGCTGCCTCTTTATGACGACCAGTCTCCTCGACGAAATGCCTCTGTGATCTATGATGGGAGGCAGTCTGTACCATTTAGGTGTATATATATAGTGGTTAAAGCCAGGTGTGTTTCTCCTCTGTGAAGGATCTATGATGGGAGGCAGCCTGTTCTGTGTATCATGTAGGTGTATATATATAGTGGTTAAAGCCAGGTGTGTTTCTCCTCTGTGAAGGATCTATGATGGGAGGCAGCCTGTTCTGTGTGTCATGGACAAAAGCATAATCAAGACCGTCCTGATTAAAGAGTGTTACAACATCTTCACCAACCGCAGGGTGAGACACACACACACACGCACACGCACACGCACACACGCACACACACACACACACACACACACACACACACATCAACTGAATAATAATAACCCTGATTAATACAACTGTCCTCCATGTTTTAGAACTTTGCATTTCTGAATGGGGAGATGTTTGACGCGGTGTCCGTTGCCGAGGACGATACATGGAGACGGATCCGCAGTGTCCTCTCACCTTCCTTTACCTCTGGACGACTGAAAGAGGTAGAACCATCCCTCCATCTCTACCTTTCTGTTTTATCAACTTGTTGTAAACTCATTATAGCTTGTTATAAACTCTTTAAAAACTCATTATAGCTTGTTATAAACTCTTTATTAACTCATTATAGCATTGTTATAAACTCTTAATAAACTCTATAGCTTGTTATAATTCTTTATTAACTTATTATAGCTTGTTATAAACTCTATATAAACTCATTATAGCTTGTTATAAACTCAGAACTTGTTATAAACTCTTCAACTCATTATAGCTTGTTATAAACTCATTATAGCTTGTTATAAACTCATAACTTGTTATAAACGCTATATAAACTCATTATAGCTTGTTATAAACTCATCATAGCTTGTTATAAACTCATAACTTGTTATAAACTCTTCAGCTCATTAAAGCTTGTTATAAATTCTATATAAACTCATTGTAGCTTGTAATTAACTTTATCACATCACAAATACATTTAAACTGAGCCAAATTTCCCTGTCTTGGGTCAGTTAGGATCACCACTTAATTTTAAGAATGTGAAATGTCAGAATAATAGTAGAGAGAATGATTTATTTCAGCTTTATTTCTTTCATCACATTCCCAGTGGGTCAGAAGTTTACATACACTCAATTAGTATTTGGTAGCATTGCCTTTAAATTGTTTAACATGGGTCAAATGTTGTGGGTAGCGTTCCACAAGCTTTCCACAATAAGTTGGGTGAATTTTGGCCCATTCCTCCTGACAGAGCTGGTGTAACTGAGTCCGGTTTGTAGGCCTCCTTGCCCGCACCCTCACAACATGATGCTGCCACCCCCATGCTTCACGGTGGGATCGTGTTCTTCGGCTTGCAAGCCTCCCCCTTTTTCCTCCAAACATAACGATGGCCATTATGGCCAAACAGTTCTATTTTTGTTTCATCAGACCAGAGGACATTTCTCCCAAAAAGTACAATATTTTTCTCCATGTGCAGTTGCAAACCGTAGGCTTTTTTATGTCAGCTTTGCAGCAGTGGCTTCTTCCTTGCTGAGCGGCCTTTCAGATTATGTCGATATAGGACTCGTTTTACTGTGGATATAGATACTTTTGTACCTGTTTCCTCCAGCATCTTCACAAGGTCCTTTGCTGTTGTTCTGGGATTAATTTGCTCTTTTTGCACCAAAGTGCGTTTATCTCTAGGAGACAGAACGAGTCTCCTTCCTGAGCGGTATGACGGCTGCTCTTGTTTGTACAGATGAACGTGGTACCTTCAGACATTTGGAAATTGCTAGGACAATGCCTCAGGACTACCTGGCCTGATTACTCCTTGCTGTCTCCAGTCCACCTGGCCATGCTGCTGCTCCAGTTTCAACTGATCTGCCTGCGGCTACGGAATCCTGACTTGTTCACCGGACGTGCTACCTGTCCCAGACCTGCTGTTTTCAACTCTCTAGAGACAGCAGGAGTGGTAGAGATACTCTGAATGTTCCGCTATGAAAAGCCAACTGATATTTACTCCTGAGGTGCTGACCTGTTGCACCCTCGACAACCACTGTGATTATTATTATTTGACCCTGCTGGTCATCTATGAACATTTGAACATCTTGGCCATGTTCTGTTATAATCTCCACCCGGCATAGCCAGAAGAGGACTGACCACCGTACATATCCTGGTTCCTCTCTAGGTTTCTTCCTAGGTTTTGGCCTTTCTAGGGAGTTTTTCCTAGCCACCGTGCTTCTACACCTGCATTGCTTGCTGTTTGGGGTTTTAGGCTGGGTTTCTGTACAGCACTTTGAGATATCAGCTGATGTACGAAGGGCTCTATAAATAAATTTGATTTGATTTTGATTTGCTCCCAAGGATGAACCAGACTTGTGGAGGTCTACAATGTTTTTTTCTGAGGTCTTGGCTGATTTATTTAGTTTTTCCCCATGATGTCAAGCAAAGAGGCACTGAGTTTGAAGGTAGGCCTTGAAATTCATCCACAGATACAACTCCATTTGAATCAAATTATGTCAATTAGCCTATCAGAAGCTTCTAAAGCCATAACATAATTTTCTGGAATTTTCAAAGCTGTTTAAAGGTACAGTCAACTTATTGTATGTGAACTTCTGACCCACTGGAATTGTGATACAGTGAATTATAAGTGAAATAATCTGTCTGTAAACAATTGTTGGAACAATTACTTGTGTCATGCACAAAGTAGACTGACAACCAGAGTCAGCTTGCAGGCGCCCGGCTCTGTCACAAGGAGTTGCTAGTGTACGGTAAGCCAAGGTCCTGGATGGCGCTAGCCCAATTATGTGCCATCCCTATGGGGTTCACGGTCACGATCGGTTGTGACACAGCCTGGGATCGAACACCAGGCGGTCCAGGGGAGGAGTTACCGGTTTCTCTCTGTTATTTATCCTGGGAAAGGGGAGGAGTTACCGGTTTCTCTCTGTTATTTATCCTGGGAAAGGGGAGGAGTTACCGGTTTCTCTCTGTTATTTATCCTGGGAAAGGGGAGGAGTTACCTGTTTCTCTCTGTAATTTATCCTGGGAAAGGGGAGGAGTTACCGGTTTCTCTCTGTTATTTATCCTGGGAAAGTTATTGGCGTAAATCTGGGTAACTGGGTTATTGCCATTCCACCCTAATCATTAGGCAGCACTCTGCTAACCACTCTCTCTGTCTCTCTGTCTCTCTCTACCTCTCTCTCTCTACCCCTCTCTCTCTCTCTACCTCTACCTCTCTCTCTACCTCTCTCTAACTCTACCCCCCCCTCTCTCTCTCTCTCTCTCTCTCTCTCTCTCTCTCTATCTCTCTCTCTCTAGATGTTTGGTATCATGAAGCAGCACTCTGCTAACCTGCTGAATGGAATGAAGAAGCAAGCAGATAAAGACCAGACCATCGAAGTGAAGGAGTGAGTCCTGATTCCTAACCTCTGGCTTTTCACCTTACAACTCTGAGTCTTGATTATAATACACACACACACACACACACACACACACACACACACACACACACACACACACACACACACACACACACACACACACACACACAGCCACCCATTGCCTTGATAACAGCTTTGCACACTCTTGGCCTGAGGTAGAGCACCTCATCATAAGCTGTAGACACTATCTACCAAGATTTCATCTATAGACATCTATAGACATATATATATATATATATAGACGTCATTGAACCACCAACAGATCCATAGCACTCACGTTGGTATCCATGAAGTGTTTTGAAAGGCTGGTCGTGGCTCACATCAACACCATCATCTCGGAAACACTACACCCACTCCAATTCACATAACGCCCCAACTGATCCACAGATGATGCAATCTTTATTGCACTCCACACTGCCCTTTCCCACCTGGACAAAAGGAACACCTACGTGAGAATGCTGTTCATTGACTACAGCTCAACGTTCAACACCATAGTGCCCACAAAGCTCATCACTAAGTTAAGAACCCTGGGACTAAACACCTCCCTCTGCAACTGGATCCTGGACAGCCAATAGGGAGGAGGTCAGAGACCTGGCTGTGCGGTTGCCAAGACAACAACCTCTCCTCTCAATGTTTTGCAAGACAAAGTAGCTGATCGTGGACTACAGGAAAAGGAGGACTGAACACGCCCCCATTCACATCGACAGGGGCTGTAGTGAAGTGTGTCGAGAGTTTCAAGTTCCTTGGCGTCCACATCACCAACAAACTAACATGGTCCAAACACACCAAGACAGTCGTGAAGAGGGCACGACAACGCCTTTTTTTTTTTACCTAAGGAGACTGAAAAGATTTGGCATGGGTCCCCAGATCCTCAAAAGGTTCTACAGCTGCACCATCGAGAGCATCCTGACCGGTTGCATCACCGCCTGGTATGGCAACTGCTCGTTATCTGACAGTAAGGAGCTACAGAGCGCAGTGCATACGGCCTAGTACATCACTGGTGCCAAGCCTCCTGCCATCCAGGACCTATGTACTAGGCGGTGTCATTTTAGTTAGTTTATTTAGGAAATGTTTTCTTAACTCTGTTTCTTGAATTGCTTTCTCAGTTAAGGGCTTGTAAGTAAGCATTTCACGGTTCTACACCTGTCGTATTCTGCGCATGTGACAAATACATTTCATTTGATTTAGTTGTGGTCGGTAGTTGTGTGGTCAGTAGTTGTGTGGTCAGTAGTTGTGTGGTCAGTAGTTGTGTGGTCAGTAGTTGTGTAGTTGTGATCAGTAGTTGTTGTCAGTAGTTGTGTGGTCAGTAGTTGTGTGGTCAGTTGTTGTAGTCAGTAGTTGTGTGGTCAGTAGTTGTGTGGTCAGTAGTTGTGTGGTCAGTAGTTGTGTGGTCAGTAGTTGTGTGGTCAGTAGTTGTGTGGTCAGTGGTTGTGTGGTCAGTAGTTGTGTGGTCAGTAGTTGTGTGATCAGTAGTTGTGTGGTCAGTAGTTGTGTGGTCGGTAGTTGTGTGGTCAGTAGTTGTGGGGTCGGTAGTTGTTTGGTCGGTAGTTGTGTGGTCAGTAGTTGGTGGTCAGTAGTTGAGTGGTCAGTAGTTGTGGTCAGTGGTTGTTGCCAGTAGTTGTGTGGTCAGTAGTTGTGTGGTTGTGGTCAGTAGTTGTGTAGTTGTGGTCAGTAGGTGTGTGTTCAGCGGTTGTAGTCAATAGGTGTGTTGTCAGTAGTTGTGGTCAGTAGTTGTGTGGTTGTGGTCAGTAGGTGTGGTCGGTAGTTGTGTGGTCGGTAGTTGTGTGGTCAGTAGTTGGTGATCAGTAGTTGTGTGGATAGTAGGTGTGGTCAGTAGGTGTGTGGTCAATAGGTGTCAATAGTTGTGTGGTCAGTAGGTTTGGTCAATAGTTGTGTGGTCAGTAGGTGTGGTCAATAGTTGTGTGGTCAGTAGGTGTGGTCAAATAGTTGTGTGCCCAGTAGGTGTCAATAGTTGTGTGGTCAGTAGTTGTGTGGTAAGTAGTTGTGTGTTTGTGGTTGTGGTCAGTAGTTGTGGTCAGTAGTTGTGTGGTTGGTAGTTGGTGGTCAGTAGTTATGGTCAGTAGTTGTGGTCAGCAGTTGTGTGGTCAGTAGTTGTGGTCAATAGTTGTGTGGTTGGTAGTTGGTGTTCAGTAGTTGTGTGTTTGTGGTCAGTAGTTGTGTGGTCAGTAGTTGTGTGGTTGTGGTCAGTAGTTGTGTGGTTGTGGTCAGTAGTTGTGTGGTTGTGGTCAGTTGTTGTGTGGTCAGTAGTTGTGTGGTCAGTAGTTGTGTGGTTGTGGTCAGTTGATGTGTGGTCAGTAGATGTGTGGTTGTGGTCAGTAGCTGTGGTCAGTAGTTGTGTGGTTGATAGTTGGGGGTCAGTAGTTGTGGTCAGTAGTTGTGTGGTTGGTAGTTGGTGGTCAGTAGTTGTGTGGTCAGTAGTTGTGGTCAGTGGTTGTGTGGTTGGTAGTTGGTGGTCAGTAGTTGTGTGGTCAGTGGTTGTGTGGTTGGTAGTTGGTGGTCAGTAGTTGTGTGGTTGTGGTCAGTGGTTGTGTGGTTGTGTTCAGTAGTTGTGGTCAGTAGTTGTGTGGTTGTGGTCTGTAGTTGTGTGGTTGTGGTCAGTAGTTGTGTGGTTGTGGTCAGTGGATGTGGTCAGTAGTTGTGGTCAGTAGTTGTGTGGTTGTGGTCAGTAGTTGTGTGGTTGTGGTCAGTAGGTGTGTGGTTGTGGTCAGTAGTTCTGTGGTTGTGGTCAGCAGTTGTGTGGTTGTGGTCAGTAGGTATGTGGTTGTGGTCAGTAGTTGTGTGGTTGTGGTCAGCAGTTGTGTGGTTGTGGTCAGTAGTTGGGGGTCAGTATGTGTTTATTTTTATTTAAGCTTCATTTTTTTCAACAGTTAAGAACAAATGACAGCCTAGGAACAGTGGGTTAACTGCCTTGTTCCGGGGCAAAACAAGATATTTTTAACTTGTAATCTTGGGGATTCGATCTAGAAACCTTTCGATTCCTGGCCCAATGCTCTACCACTAGGCTACCTTCCGCCGCGGTGTGGTCAGTAGTTGTGGTCAGTAGTTGTGTGGTCAGTAGTTGTGTGGTTGTGGTCAGTATTTGTGTGGTTGTGGTCAGTATTTGTGGTCATTGTGTGTGTGGTCAGTAGGTGTGGTCATTATGTGTGTGGTTAGTAGGTGTGGCCGGTACATGTTGTCAGTAGTTGGTGGTGACTAGTTGTGGTCTCTAGTTGTGGTCTCTAGTTGTGGTCAGTATTTGTGTGGTCAGTAGTTGTGTGGTTGGTGGTCAGTAGTTGTGGTTGTGTTGCAGGTTCTTTGGGCCCTACAGTATGGATGTGGTCACCAGCACAGCTTTCAGTGTGGACATTGACTCTCTGAACAACCCTTCAGACCCCTTCGTCTCCAACGTCAAGAAGATGACCAAGTTCGACCTGTTCAACCCACTGTTGCTCCTATTCGGTGAGACCACACACAGACACACGGACACAAAGTTGAACTTTTCAATCATATGCAGTTGTACACCTTTCTATAAAACGTTCCTCTCCACCTCACTTCTGCTCTTCGCCTCTCCTGTCCTCCCCTGCTCTCCTCTTCTCCCATCCTCCCCTCCTCTCCCCTCCTCCTCATCTCCTCTCCTCATCTCCTCTCCTATTCTCCTCTCCCCTCCCTTTCTCCTCTCATACTCCTCTCCTCTCCTCATCTCCTCTCCTATTCTCCTCTCCTCTCCTATTCTCCTATTCTCCTCTCCTCTCCCGTCCTCCTCTCATACTCCTCTCCTCTCCTTCTCCAGTTTTGTTTCCCTTCATAGGTCCTATCTTGGAGAAGATGAAGTTTTCTTTCTTCCCAGCTGCGGTGACAGACTTCTTTTACGCCTCGCTGGCTAAGATCAAATCTGGACGTGACACTGGGAACTCAACTGTAAACTTGTTTTATATTTATATTTGTATATGATTGTTGTATTGATATTTTCATCTGTACATTTGTATTTGTACTGTAATATTCTGTATTTACTTATTATATAACTATGAAACTATGAAATGTAACTATTATTGGGACCCAAAAATCTACAGTCATATTAGAATCTGTTTGTGTTGGTTGTGATTGGACGAGATCCAGTAGAATCTGTTTGTCTTGGTTGTGATTGGACGAGATCCATTAGAATCTGATGGTCTTGGTTGTGATTGGACCAGATCCATTAGAATCTGATTGTCTTGGTTGTGACTGGACCAGATCCATTACAATCTGATGGTCTTGGTTGTGATCGGACCAGATCCATTAGAATCTGATTGTCTTGGTTGTGACTGGACCAGATCCATTAGAATCTGATGGTCTTGGTTGTGATTGGACCAGATCCATTAGAATCTGATTGTCTTGGTTGTGACTGGACCAGATCCATTAGAATCTGTTGGTCTTGGTTGTGATCGGACCAGATCCATTAGAATCTGATTGTCTTGGTTGTGACTTCACCAGATCCATTAGAATCTGATGGTCTTGGTTGTGATTGGACCAGATCCATTAGAATCTGATTGTCTTGGTTGTGACTGGACCAGATCCATTAGAATCTGTTGGTCTTGGTTGTGATCGGACCAGATCCATTAGAATCTGATTGTCTTGGTTGTGACTTCACCAGATCCATTAGAATCTGATGGTCTTGGTTGTGATTGGACCAGATCCATTAGAATCTGATTGTCTTGGTTGTGACTGGACCAGATCCATTAGAATCTGTTGGTCTTGGTTGTGATCGGACCAGATCCATTAGAATCTGATTGTCTTGGTTGTGACTTCACCAGATCCATTAGAATCTGATGGTCTTGGTTGTGATTGGACCAGAACCATTAGAACCTGATGGTCTTGGTTGAGATTGGACCAGAACCATTAGAATCTGATTGTCTTGGTTGTGATTGGACCAGATCCATTAGAATCTGATGGTCTTGGTTGTGATTGGACCAGAACCATTAGAACCTGATGGTCTTGGTTGTGATTGGACCAGATCCATTAGAATCTGATTGTCTTGGTTGTGATTGGACCAGATCCATTAGAATCTGATTGTTTTTTGCATGTTTTTGTATTTTCTATATTATTAAGATCCCCATGGGGAGGCAGGTAGCCTAGTAGTTGTTGGACTAGAAACTAGAGTGTTGGACTAGAAACCGAAAGGTTGCAAGATCGAGTCCCCGAGCTGACAAGGTAAAAATCTATCCTTTTCCACCTGAACAAGGCAGTTAACCCACTGTTCCCTGGTAGGCCGTCATTGAAAATTAGAATTTGGTCTTGGTTGTGATCGGACCAGATCCATTAGAATCTGATTGTCTTGGTTGTGACTTCACCAGATCCATTAGAATCTGATGGTCTTGGTTGTGATTGGACCAGAACCATTAGAACCTGATGGTCTTGGTTGTGATTGGACGAGATCCAGTAGAATCTGTTTGTCTTGGTTGTGATTGGACGAGATCCAGTAGAATCTGTTTGTCTTGGTTGTGATTGGACCAGATCCATTAGAATCTGTTTGTCTTGGTTGTGATTGGACGAGATCCAGTAGAATCTGTTTGTCTTGGTTGTGATTGGACCAGATCCATTAGAATCTGTTTGTCTTGGTTGTGATTGGACGAGATCCAGTAGAATCTGTTTGTCTTGGTTGTGATTGGACGAGATCCAGTAGAATCTGTTTGTCTTGGTTGTGATTGGACGAGATCCAGTAGAATCTGTTTGTCTTGGTTGTGATTGGACGAGATCCAGTAGAATCTGTTTGTCTTGGTTGTGATTGGACGAGATCCAGTAGAATCTGATTGTCTTGGTTGTGATTGGACGAGATCCAGTAGAATCTGATTGTCTTGGTTGTGATTGGACTGCCTAGTTAAATAAAACAATTAGAATTTGTAAAAGCAGCAGCTTCTCTTCCTGGGGTTCCACACGAAACAGAACATTATGAGGCAAGGACAGAACTACAGACATTTTGTAAAAGCAGCAGCTTCTCTTCCTGGGGTTCCACACGAAACAGAACATTATGAGGCAAGGACAGAACTACAGACATTTTGTAAAAGCAGCAGCTACTCTTCCTGGGGTTCCACACGAAACAGAACATTATGAGGCAAGGACAGAACTACAGACATTTTGTAAAAGCAGCAGCTACTCTTCCTGGGGTTCCACACGAAACAGAACATTATGAGGCAAGGACAGAACTACAGACATTTTGTAAAAGCAGCAGCTACTCTTCCTGGGGTTCCACACGAAACAGAACATTATGAGGCAAGGACAGAACTACAGACATTTTGTAAAAGCAGCAGCTTCTCTTCCTGGGGTTCCACACGAAACAGAACATTATGAGGCAAGGACAGAACTACAGACATTTTGTAAAAGCAGCAGCTACTCTTCCTGGGGTTCCACACGAAACAGAACATTATGAGGCAAGGACAGAACTACAGACATTTTGTAAAAGCAGCAGCTACTCTTCCTGGGGTTCCACACGAAACAGAACATTATGAGGCAAGGACAGAACTACAGACATTTTGTAAAAGCAGCAGCTACTCTTCCTGGGGTTCCACACGAAACAGAACATTATGAGGCAAGGACAGAACTACAGACATTTTGTAAAAGCAGCAGCTACTCTTCCTGGGGTTCCACACGAAACAGAACATTATGAGGCAAGGACAGAACTACAGACATTTTGTAAAAGCAGCAGCTACTCTTCCTGGGGTTCCACACGAAACAGAACATTATGAGGCAAGGACAGAACTACAGACATTTTGTAAAAGCAGCAGCTTCTCTTCCTGGGTTCCACACGAAACAGAACATTATGAGGCAAGGACAGAACTACAGACATTTTGTAAAAGCAGCAGCTACTCTTCCTGGGGTTCCACACGAAACAGAACATTATGAGGCAAGGACAGAACTACAGACATTTTGTAAAAGCAGCAGCTACTCTTCCTGGGGTTCCACACGAAACAGAACATTATGAGGCAAGGACAGAACTACAGACATTTTGTAAAAGCAGCAGCTTCTCTTCCTGGGTTCCACACGAAACAGAACATTATGAGGCAAGGACAGAACTACAGACATTTTGTAAAAGCAGCAGCTACTCTTCCTGGGGTTCCACACGAAACAGAACATTATGAGGCAAGGACAGAACTACAGACATTTTGTAAAAGCAGCAGCTTCTCTTCCTGGGTTCCACACGAAACAGAACATTATGAGGCAAGGACAGAACTACAGACATTTTGTAAAAGCAGCAGCTACTCTTCCTGGGGTTCCACACGAAACAGAACATTATGAGGCAAGGACAGAACTACAGACATTTTGTAAAAGCAGCAGCTACTCTTCCTGGGGTTCCACACGAAACAGAACATTATGAGGCAAGGACAGAACTACAGACATTTTGTAAAAGCAGCAGCTTCTCTTCCTGGGGTTCCACACGAAACAGAACATTATGAGGCCAAGGACAGAACTACAGACATTTTGTAAAAGCAGCAGCTTCTCTTCCTGGGGTTCCACACGAAACAGAACATTATGAGGCAAGGACAGAACTACAGACATTTTAAAAAAGGCACACGTAGTCTACATATCAATGCATACACACAAACTGTCTAGGTCAAATAGGGGGAGAGGCGTTGTGCCGTGAGGTGTTGCTTTATCTGTTTTTTTTTGAAACCAGGTTTGCTGTTTATTTGAGCAATATGAGATGGAAGGAAGTTCCATGCAACAAGGGCTCTATGTAATTCTGTAAATTTTCTTGAATTTGTTCTGGATTTGGGGACGATGAAAAGATCCCCTGGTGGCATGTCTGGTGGGACAAGTGTGTTTGTCAGAGCTCTGTGTAAGTTGACTATGCAAACAATTTGGGATTTTTAACACATTGTTTCTTATCAAAAGTGATGCAGTCAGTCTCTCCTCAACTCTTAGCCAAGAGAGACTAGCAGCATAGTATTTATATCAGCCTTCTGATTACAATTAAGACCAAAACGTGCCGCTCTGTTCTGGACCAGCTGCAGCTTAACTAGGTCTTTCCTTGCAGCACTAGACCACAGATTAGACAAAACTAGAACCTGCAGAACTTGCTTTTTGGGTGTCAAAAAAGCGGAGCATCTCTTTATTATGGCGCGACCTCTCCCCATCTTTTTAAAAATGTTTTTTATTTCACCTTTATTTAACCAGGTAGGCCAGTTGAGAACAATTCTCATTTACAACTGCAAACTGGCCAAGATAAAGCAAAGCAGTGCGACACAAAAAACAACACAGAGTTACATATTGAATAAACAAGTGTACAGTCAATAACACAATAGAAAAAGAGAAAGTCTATATACAGTGTGTGCAAATGGCGTGAGGAGGTAAGGCAATAAATAGGCCACAGTAGCGAAGTAGAGGTAGGTAGATTGGGTGGGTTATTTACAGATGGACTATGTACAGCTGCAGCGATCGGTTAGCTGCTCAGATTGCTGATGTTTAAAGTTAGTGAGGAAAATGTAAGTCTCCAGCTTCAGCGATTTTTGCAATTCGTTCCAGTCACTGGCAGCAGAGAACTGGAAGGAAAGGCGGCCAAAGTTGGTGTTGGCTTTGGGGATGACGAGAGAGATATACCTGCTGGAGCGCGTGCTACGAGTGGGTGTTGTTATCGTGACCAGTGAGCTGAGATAAGGCGGAGCTTTACCTAGCATAGAATTATAGATAACCTGGAACCAGTGGGTCTGGCGACGAATATGTAGAGAGGGCCAGCCTACTAATCAAATCAAATCAAATCAAATCAAATTTTATTTGTCACATACACATGGTTAGCAGATGTTAATGCGAGTGTAGCGAAATGCTTGTGCTTCTAGTTCCGACAATGCAGTAATAACAAGTAATCTAACTAACAATTCCAAAACTACTGTCTTGTACACAGTGTAAGGGGATAAAGAATATGTACATAAGGATATATGAATGAGTGATGGTACAGAGCAGCATAGGCAAGATACAGTAGATGGTATCGGGTACAGTATGTACAAATGAGATGAGTATGTAAACAAAGTGGCATAGTATAGTATAAAGTGGCTAGTGATACATGTATTACATAAGGATATCGTCGATGATATAGAGTACAGTATATACGTATGCATATGAGATGAATAATGTAGGGTAAGTAACATTTATATAAGGTAGCATTGTTTAAAGTGGCTAGTGATATATTTACATCATTTCCCATCAATTCCCATTATTATAGTGGCTGGAGTTGAGTCAGTGTCAGTGTGTTGGCAGCAGCCACTCAGTGTTAGTGGTGGCTGTTTAACAGTCTGATGGCCTTGAGATAGAAGCTGTTTTTCAGTCTCTCGGTCCCAGCTTTGATGCACCTGTACTGACCTCGCCTTCTGGATGATAGCGGGGTGAACAGGCAGTGGCTCGGGTGGTTGATGTCCTTGATGATCTTTATGGCCTTCCTGTGACATCGGGTGGTGTAGGTGTCCTGGAGGGCAGGTAGTTTGCCCCCGGTGATGCGTTGTGCAGACCTCACTACCCTCTGGAGAGCCTTACGGTTGAGGGCGGTGCAGTTGCCATACCAGGCGGTGATACAGCCCGCCAGGATGCTCTCGATTGTGCATCTGTAGAAGTTTGTGAGTGCTTTTGGTGACAAGCCGAATTTCTTCAGCCTCCTGAGGTTGAAGAGGCGCTGCTGCGCCTTCTTCACGATGCTGTCTGTGTGAGTGGACCAATTCAGTTTGTCTGTGATGTGTATGCCGAGGAACTTAAAACTTGCTACCCTCTCCACTACTGTTCCATCGATGTGGATAGGGGGGTGTTCCCTCTGCTGTTTCCTGAAGTCCACAATCATCTCCTTAGTTTTGTTGACGTTGAGTGTGAGGTTGTTTTCCTGACACCACACTCCGAGGGCCCTCACCTCCTCCCTGTAGGCCGTCTCATCGTTGTTGGTAATCAAGCCTACCACTGTTGTGTCGTCCGCAAACTTGGTGATTGAGTTGGAGGCGTGCGTGGCCACGCAGTCGTGGGTGAACAGGGAGTACAGGAGAGGGCTCAGAACGCAACCTTGTGGGGCCCCAGTGTTGAGGATCAGCGGGGAGGAGATGTTGTTGCCTACCCTCACCACCTGGGGGCGGCCCGTCAGGAAGTCCAGTACCCAGTTGCACAGGGCGGGGTCGAGACCCAGGGTCTCGAGCTTGATGACGAGCTTGGAGGGTACTATGGTGTTGAATGCCGAGCTGTAGTCGATGAACAGCATTCTCACATAGGTATTCCTCTTGTCCAGATGGGTTAGGGCAGTGTGCAGTGTGGTTGAGATTGCATCGTCTGTGGACCTATTTGGGCGGTAAGCAAATTGGAGTGGGTCTAGGGTGTCAGGTAGGGTGGAGGTGATATGGTCCTTGACTAGTCTCTCAAAGCACTTCATGATGACGGATGTGAGTGCTACGGGGCGGTAGTCATTTAGCTCAGTTACCTTAGCTTTCTTGGGAACAGGAACAATGGTGGCCCTCTTGAAGCATGTGGGAACAGCAGACTGGTATAGGGATTGATTGAATATGTCCGTAAACACACCGGCCAGCTGGTCTGCGCATGCTCTGAGGGCGCGGCTGGGGATGCCATCTGGGCCTGCAGCCTTGCGAGGGTTAACACGTTTAAATGTCTTACTCACCTCGGCTGCAGTGAAGGAGAGACCGCATGTTTTCGTTGCAGGCCGTGTCAGTGGCACTGTATTGTCCTCAAAGCGGGCAAAAAAGTTATTTAGTCTGCCTGGGAGCAAGACATCCTGGTCCGTGACTGGGCTGGGTTTCTTCCTGTAGTCCGTGATTGACTGTAGACCCTGCCACATGCCTCTTGTGTCTGAGCCGTTGAATTGAGATTCTACTTTGTCTCTGTACTGGCGCTTAGCTTGTTTGATAGCCTTGCGGAGGGAATAGCTGCACTGTTTGTATTCGGTCATGTTACCAGACACCTTGCCCTGATTAAAAGCAGTGGTTCGCGCTTTCAGTTTCACACGAATGCTGCCATCAATCCACGGTTTCTGGTTAGGGAATGTTTTAATCGTTGCTATGGGAACGACATCTTCAACGCACGTTCTAATGAACTCGCACACCGAATCAGCGTATTCGTCAATGTTGTTATCTGACGCAATACGAAACATCTCCCAGTCCACGTGATGGAAGCAGTCTTGGAGTGTGGAGTCAGCTTGGTCGGACCAGCGTTGGACAGACCTCAGCGTGGGAGCCTCTTGTTTTAGTTTCTGTCTGTAGGCAGGGATCAACAAAATGGAGTCGTGGTCAGCTTTTCCGAAAGGGGGGGCGGGGCAGGGCCTTATATGCATCGCGGAAGTTAGAGTAACAATGGTCCAAGGTCTTTCCTCCCCTGGTTGCGCAATCGATATGCTGATAAAATTTGGGGAGTCTTGTTTTCAGATTAGCCTTGTTAGAGCATACAGGTCGAAGTGGTGGGTGGTATAAGGGGCTATGGTAACAAAACGGATGGCACTGTGATAGACTACATCCAATTAGCTGAGTAGAGTATTGGAAGCTATTTTGTAGATGGCATCACCGAAGTCGAGGATCGGTAGGATAATCAGTTTTACGAGGGTAAGTTTGGCAGCGTGAATGAAGGAGGCTTTGTTGCGAAATAGGAAGCTGATTCTAGATTTGATTTTGGATTGGAGATGTTTGATTTGAGTCTGGAAGGAGAGTTTGCAGTCTAGCCAGACACCTTGGTATTTGTCGTTGTCCAAGTATTCTAGGTAGGAACCGTACAGAGTAGTGATGCTAGTCAGGCAGGCGTGTGCGGGCAGCGAACGGTTAAAAAGCATGCATTTGGTTTTACTAGCGTTTAAGAGCAGTTGGAGGCCAAGGAAGGAGTGTTGTATGGCATTGAAGCTCGTTTGGAGGTTAGTTAACACACTGTCCAAAGAAGGGCCAGATGTATACAGAATGGTGTCGTCTGCATAGAGGTGGATCAGGGAATAACCCGCAGCAAGAGCGACATCGTTGATATATACAGAGAAAAGAGTTGGCCAAAGAATTGAACCCTGTGGTACCCCCATAGATACTGCCAGAGGAAAGGACAACAGGCCCTCCGATTTGACACACTGAACTCTGTCTGTGAAGTAGTCGGTGAACCAACTATCTGTTGGTTGTGATTGGACCAGATCCAGTAGAATCTGTTTGTGTTGGCTGGGATTGGACCAGATCCAGTAAAATCTGTTTGTGTTGGCTGTGATTGGACATATTTGACCTAAATTCATTCTGCTCGCAGAGTCGGGTGGATTTCTTACAACTGATGATCGACTCTCAGAAAGGCAATGACACGAAGACAGGAGGGGAACCGACTAAAGGTACCTGCCGAACAAACACCTGTTAACTACTGTTGCAAACACACACCTGTAAACTAATGTTAAGAACACACACCTGTTACAAACACACACCTGTAAACTACTGTTACAAACAAACACCTGTAAACTACTGTTACAAACACACACCTGTAAACTACTGTTAAGAACACACACCTGTAAACTAATGTTACAAACACACACCTGTAAACTACTGTTACAAACACACACCTGTAACTACTGTTAAGAACACACACCTGTAAACTAATGTTACAAACACACACCTGTAAACTACTGTTACAAACACACACCTGTAACTACTGTTACAAACAAACACCTGTAAACTATTGTTACAAACACACACCTGCAAACTACTGTTACAAACACACACATGTAAACTAATGTTAAGAACACACACCTGTAACTACTGTTACACACACCTGGAAAGACAGGACAATACAGTGGCCTAGAAATGTTTCATGTACGAGACTGAGAGCGCGCCTTTCTTGTTTACCTTTTATATTGACGACGTTATTGTCCGGTTGAAATATTATAGATTATTTAGGCAAAAAAAAACAACCTGAGGATTGATTTTAAACATTGTTTGTACGAACTTTACGGATACTATTTGGATTTTTTGTCTGCCTGTTGTGACTGCGTTTGAGCCTGTGGATTACTGAACAACACGTGCAAGCAAAACTGAGGTTTTTGGATATAAAGAGAGACTTTATCGAACAAAACAAACATTTATTGAGTAAAATAATGTCTTCTGCGTGCAACCATATGAAGATCATCAAAGGTAAGTGATTCATTTTATCTCTATTTCTGACTTGTGTAACTCTTCTACTTGGCTGGTTACTGTTTGTTATGATTTGTCAGCTGGGCGCTCTTCTCAGATAATCGCATGGTATGCTTTAGCCATAAAGCCTTTTTGAAATCTGACATCGTGGTTGGACTAACAAGAAGTTAATCCTTAAACCTATGTATAACACTTGTATGTTTTATGAATTTTTATATTGGGTATTTCTGTTTTTGAATTTGGCGCTCTGCAATTTCACTGGACGTTGGCCAGGTGGGACGCTAGCGTCCCACTTGCCCTAGTGAGGTTTTAAACTACTGATACAAACACACACCTGTTACAAACACACACCTGTTAAAAACACACACCTGGTACAAACACACACCTGTTACAACCACACACCTGTTACAAACACACACCTGTAAACTACAGCTACAAACACACACCTGTTACAAACACACACCTGTTACAACCACACACCTGTTACAAACACACACCTACAAACTACTGTTACAAACACACACCTGTTACAAACACACACATGTTACAAACACATACCTGTTACAAACACACACCTGTAAACTTCAATTACCAACACACACCTGTAAACTACTGTTACAAACACACACCTGTTACAAAAATGTCACGTAGAGTAGAGCTAGAAGTCTAAATTGAAAAACCTGACCTCTATCAAATATAATGATGGCGGAGCCGCAAAAGGTCTTCTGGGTGTTTATTTACAGAGTGATTCCGGAAGAAAAACAACAGTAGTCATCCAAAGTATCCTTTATGGGGGCAGCTTAACCTCTCTTGGGTAGGGGGCCTCCGGATGAAAAGGGAGCCCAAAGTAAACTCCCTGTTACTCAGGCCCATAAGCTGGGATATGCATAACATAAGTAGATTTGGATTAAAAAAAACACTCTAAAGTTTCTACAACTGTTAAAATAATGTCTGTGGGTATAACAGAACTGAAATGGTAACCCCAAGGATGAACCAACCCCCCTCCCCCCTCAAACAAATTCTACCACTATTTTCAAGGACTGTCACTTTTATTATAAGGCCAAATCCTCCCAGATTGCAGTTCCTAGGACTTCCACTAGATGTCAACAGTCTTTAGAAAGAGTTTCAGGCTGTTTTTTGTAATTTGGCTAGATGAGGTAACAGTAGTAGTGGGTCCCGTTTTGGCTGTAGTGTTACCATGCGCATGGACGAGAGCGCGTTCTTTCTGTTTATCTCCGGTAAAGATAATAACGATTCTCCGTCTTAAAATGTATCATTTTTTTTACGTATTAGGGTACCTAAGGTTGGATTATAAACATTGTTTGACTTGTTTAGATACGTTTATTAGTAACGTTTGGGATTCATTTTGAAGGAGGGAAACCGGTGGATGGTTGGTTGTGATTGGACCAGATCCATTAGAACCTGATTGTCTTGGTTGTGACTGGACCAGATCCATTAGAATCTGATGGTCTTGGTTGTGATCGGACCAGATCCATTAGAATCTGATTGTCTTGGTTGTGATTGGACCAGATCCATTAGAACCTGATGGTCTTGGTTGTGATTGGACCAGATCCATTAGAATCTGATTGTCTTGGTTGTGATTGGACCAGATCCATTAGAATCTGATTGTCTTGGTTGTGATTGGACCAGTGCGCCAGCCAAACTGAGTTTTTATGGATATAAAAAATAACTTTATGAAACAAAAGGACCATTTGTGATGTGACCGGGACCTTTTGGAGTGCAAACAGAAGAAGATCTTCAAAGGTAAGGCATTTATTATATCTATTTCTGACTTTCATGTCATGTCTATTTCTGACTTTCATGCATTTGTATGCTGGTGAGCTTTCGCCGTAAAGCCTTTTTGAAATCTGACACAGCGGCTGGATTAACAAGAAGTTAAGCTTTATTCTGATGTATTGCACTTATATTTTAATGGATGTTAGATATTTATAATACTGTAGTTTGTATTTCAATTGTATTTTAATGAATGTTGAATATGAATGATATTTAAAATACTGTAGTTTGAATTTCGCGCTCTGGAATTTCACAGGATGTTGTCGAGGCGCCCCGCACGTCTAACCGTAACATTACACACCTGTTACAAACACAAACACACACCTTTAAACTACTGTTACAACCACAAACCTGTTAATGTAACTAATGTTACAAACACACACCTTTAAACTACTGTTACAACCACACACCTGTTAATTTAACTAATGTTACAAACACACACCTGTTACAAACACACACACGTTAATTTAACTACTGTTACAAAATCACACCTGTTACAAAACACACACCTGCTACAAACACACACCTTTAAACTAGTGTTACAACCACACACCTGTTAATTTAACTAATGTTACAAACACACACCTGTTACAAACACACACATAAACTACAGCTACAAACACACAACTGTTACAAACACACACCTGTAATCTACTGTTACGAATACACACCTATAAACTACTGTAACAAATACACACCTGTTACAAACTATTCCCTCCTCTCTGCTCCCTCTCTCCCTCCACAGGACTGACTGATCATGAGATCTTGTCTCAAGCCATGATCTTCATCTTCGCCGGCTACGAGACCAGCAGCAGTACTATGAGTTTCCTGGCCTATAACCTGGCAACAAATCCCCACACCATGACCAAACTGCAGGAGGAGATTGATACTGTGTTCCCCAACAAGGTAACCCCCACACCATGACCAAACTGCAGGAGGAGGTAGATACTGTGGTCCCCAACAAGGTAACCCCCACACCATGACCAAACTGCAGGAGGAGGTAGATACTGTGGTCCCCAACAAGGTAACCCCCACACCATGACCAAACTGCAGGAGGAGATAGATACTGTGTTCTCCAACAAGGTAACCCCCACACCATGACCAAACTGCAGGAGGAGATAGATACTGTGTGGGTGCCAGATGTGGTGAGGTACTGATGTGTGTGTGTATCCCCGGTGTCAGATGGGGTGAGGTAGTGATGTGTGTGTAACCACGGTGCAGGCTCCAATCCAGTACGAAGCTCTGATGCAGATGGACTATTTGGACTGTGTGTTGAACGAGTCTCTGAGACTGTACCCTGTCATGCTGCGACTGGAGAGGGTCGCCAAGAAGACGGTGGAGATCAACGGCATCGTCATCCCCAAAGACTGCATTGTCCTGGTTCCCACGTGGACGCTCCACCGTGACCCAGAGATCTGGTCCGACCCTGAGGAGTTCAAACCAGAGAGGTACTGGACCGCACCGTAACCACAATCCAACCATAACACAACCATAACATAACCATAATACAACCACAATACAAACACAAGATCATTAATACATTTTGCTACAACTTAACTACAGTGCATCATTATATCATCATACAATGTGAAATGTTTCTGAACCACAACCACAAATCAACTACAATACAATGTGTAATGTGTCTGCCCTCCCCCTGTCCAGGTTCAGTAAGGAGAACAAGGAGTCTATTGATCCGTACACGTACATGCCATTTGGGGCGGGGCCCAGGAACTGTATCGGGATGCGCTTCGCCCTGATCATGATCAAACTGGCCATGGTCGAGATCCTCCAGAGTTTCACTTTCTCCGTCTGCGACGAGACCGAGGTGAGACGCTCACATGAGCAGACAGAATATGACATCAACAAACATCAGTATCTGTTTCAGCATGGTCACCACCTGTTTTAACATGGACCTGTTTTAACATGGACCTGTTTTAACATGGTCACCACCTGTTTTAACATGGTCAACACCTGTTTTAACATGTTCACCACCTGTTTTAACATGGTCAGCACCTGTTTTAACATGGTCAACACCTGTTTTAACATGGTCAGCACCTGTTTTAACATGGTCAACACCTGTTTTAACATGGTCAGCACCTGTTTTAACATGGTCAACACCTGTTTTAACATGGTCAACACCTGTTTTAACATGGTCAGCACCTGTTTTAACATGGTCAACACCTGTTTTAACATGGTCAGCACCTGTTTTAACATGGTCACCACCTGTTTTAACATGGTCACCACCTGTTTTAACATGGACCTGTTTTAACATGGTCACCATCTGTTTTAACATGGTCAACACCTGTTTTAACATGGTCAGCACCTGTTTTAACATGGTCAACACCTGTTTTAACATGGTCAGCACCTGTTTTAACATGGTCAGCACCTGTTTTAACATGGTCAACACCTGTTTTAACATGGTCAGCACCTGTTTTAACATGGTCACCACCTGTTTTAACATGGACCTGTTTTAACATGGTCACCACCTGTTTTAACATGGTCACCACCTGTTTTAACATGGTCAGCACCTGTTTTAACATGGTCAACACCTGTTTTAACATGGTCAACACCTGTTTTAACATGGTCAGCACCTGTTTTAACATGGTCAACACCTGTTTTAACATGGTCAGCACCTGTTTTAACATGGTCACCACCTGTTTTAACATGGTCACCACCTGTTTTAACATGGACCTGTTTTAACATGGTCACCATCTGTTTTAACATGGTCAACACCTGTTTTAACATGGTCAGCACCTGTTTTAACATGGTCAACACCTGTTTTAACATGGTCAGCACCTGTTTTAACATGGTCACCACCTGTTTTAACATGGACCTGTTTTAACATGGTCACCACCTGTTTTAACATGGTCACCACCTGTTTTAACATGGTCACCACCTGCTTTAACATGGTCGCCACCTGTTTTAACATGGTCAGCACCTGTTTTTAACATGGTCAACACCTGTTTTAACATGCTCAGCACCTGTTTTAACATGGTCACCACCTGTTTTAACATGGACCTGTTTTAACATGGTCACCACCTGTTTTAACATGGACCTGTTTTAACATGGTCACCACCTGTTTTAACATGGTCACCACCTGTTTTAACATGGACCAGTTTTAACATGGTTCACACCTGTTTTAGCATGGTCACCACCTGTTTTAACATGGTCACCACCTGTTTTAGCACGGTCACCACCTGTTTTAACATAGTCACCGCCTGTTTTAGCATGGTCACCACCTGTTTTAACATGGTCACATCCTGTTTTAATATGGTCACCACCTGTTTTTTACATGGACCCGTTTTATCATGGTCACCACCTGTTTTAACATTGTCACCACTGTTTTAACATGGTCACCACCTGTTTTAACATGGACCTGTTTTAACATGGTCACCACCTGTTTTAACATGGACCTGTTTTAACATGGTCACCACCTGTTTTAACATGGTCACCACCTGTTTTAACATGGACCAGTTTTAACATGGTTCACACCTGTTTTAGCATGGTCACCACCTGTTTTAACATGGTCACCACCTGTTTTAGCACGGTCACCACCTGTTTTAACATAGTCACCGCCTGTTTTAGCATGGTCACCACCTGTTTTAACATGGTCACATCCTGTTTTAATATGGTCACCACCTGTTTTTTACATGGACCCGTTTTATCATGGTCACCACCTGTTTTAACATTGTCACCACTGTTTTAACATGGTCACCACTTGTTTTAGCATGGACCTGTTTTATCATGGTCACCACCTGTTTTAACATGGTCACCACTTGTTTTAACATGGTCACCACCTGTTTTAACATGGTCACCACCTGTTTTAACATGGTCACCACCTGTTTTAACACAGTCACCACCTGTTTTAACACGGTCACCACCTGTTTTAGCACAGTCACCAACTGTTTTAACATGGTCACCACCTGTTTTAACATGGTCACCATCTGTTTTAACATGGTCAACACCTGTTTTAACATGGTCAGCACCTGTTTTAACATGGTCAACACCTGTTTTAACATGGTCAGCACCTGTTTTAACATGGTCACCACCTGTTTTAACATGGACCTGTTTTAACATGGTCACCACCTGTTTTAACATGGTCAACACCTGTTTTAACATGGTCAGCACCTGTTTTAACATGGTCAACACCTGTTTTAACATGGTCAGCACCTGTTTTAACATGGTCACCACCTGTTTTAACATGGACCTGTTTTAACATGGTCACCACCTGTTTTAACATGGTCACCACCTGTTTTAACATGGTCACCACCTGCTTTAACATGGTCGCCACCTGTTTTAACATGGTCAGCACCTGTTTTTAACATGGTCAACACCTGTTTTAACATGCTCAGCACCTGTTTTAACATGGTCACCACCTGTTTTAACATGGACCTGTTTTAACATGGTCACCACCTGTTTTAACATGGACCTGTTTTAACATGGTCACCACCTGTTTTAACATGGTCACCACCTGTTTTAACATGGACCAGTTTTAACATGGTTCACACCTGTTTTAGCATGGTCACCACCTGTTTTAACATGGTCACCACCTGTTTTAGCACGGTCACCACCTGTTTTAACATAGTCACCGCCTGTTTTAGCATGGTCACCACCTGTTTTAACATGGTCACATCCTGTTTTAATATGGTCACCACCTGTTTTTTACATGGACCCGTTTTATCATGGTCACCACCTGTTTTAACATTGTCACCACTGTTTTAACATGGTCACCACTTGTTTTAGCATGGACCTGTTTTATCATGGTCACCACCTGTTTTAACATGGTCACCACTTGTTTTAACATGGTCACCACCTGTTTTAACATGGTCACCACCTGTTTTAACATGGTCACCACCTGTTTTAACATGGTCAGAACCTGTTTTAACATGGTCACCGCCTGTTTTAACATTGTCACCACCTGTTTTAACATGGTCAGACCCTGTTTTACATGGTCAACACCTGTTTTAACATGGTCACCACTGTTTTAACATGGTCACCACTTGTTTTAGCATGGACCTGTTTTAACATGGTCACACTGTTTTTACATGGTCACCACCTGTTTTAACATGGTCACCGCCTGTTTTAACATGTTCACCACCTGTTTTAACATGGTCAGAACCTGTTTTAACATGGTCACCGCCTGTTTTAACATTGTCACCACCTGTTTTAACATGGTCACCACCTGTTTTAACATGTTCACCACCTGTTTTAACATGGTCAGAACCTGTTTTAACATGGTCACCGCCTGTTTTAACATTGTCACCACCTGTTTTAACATGGTCAGACCCTGTTTTACATGGTCACCACCTGTTTTAACATGGTCACCACTGTTTTAACATGGTCACCACTTGTTTTAGCATGGACCTGTTTTAACATGGTCACACTGTTTTTACATGGTCACCACCTGTTTTAACATGGTCACCGCCTGTTTTAACATGGTCACCGCCTGTTTTCACCTGGTCACCACCTGTTTTAGCATGGTCAGCTCCTGTTTTAACATGGACCTGTTTTAACATGGTCACCACCTGTTTTAACATGGTCACCACCTGTTTTAACACAGTCACCACCTGTTTTAACATGGTCACCACCTGTTTTAGCACAGTCACCAACTGTTTTAACATGGTCACCACTGTTTTAACATGGTCACCAATGTTTTAGCACGGTCACCACCTGTTTTAACATAGTCACCGCCTGTTTTAGCATGGTCACCACCTGTTTTAACATGGTCACATCCTGTTTTAATATGGTCACCACCTGTTTTTTACATGGACCCGTTTTATCATGGTCACCACCTGTTTTAACATTGTCACCACTGTTTTAACATGGTCACCACTTGTTTTAGCATGGACCTGTTTTATCATGGTCACCACCTGTTTTAACATGGTCACCACTTGTTTTAACATGGTCACCACCTGTTTTAACATGGTCACCACCTGTTTTAACATGGTCACCACCTGTTTTAACACAGTCACCACCTGTTTTAACATGGTCACCACCTGTTTTAGCACAGTCACCAACTGTTTTAACATGGTCACCACTGTTTTAACATGGTCACCAATGTTTTAACATGATCACCATCTGTTTTAACATGGTCACCACCTGTTTTAAGATGGTCAGCTCCTATTTTAACATGTTCACCACCTGTTTTAACATGGTCAGAACCTGTTTTAACATGGTCACCGCCTGTTTTAACATTGTCACCACCTGTTTTAACATGGTCAGACCCTGTTTTACATGGTCACCACCTGTTTTAACATGGTCACCACTGTTTTAACATGGTCCCCACTTGTTTTAGCATGGACCTGTTTTAACATGGTCACACTGTTTTTACATGGTCACCACCTGTTTTAACATGGTCACCGCCTGTTTTAACATGGTCACCGCCTGTTTTCACCTGGTCACCACCTGTTTTAGCATGGTCAGCTCCTGTTTTAACATGGACCTGTTTTAACATGGTCACCACCTGTTTTAACATGGTCACCACCTGTTTTAACACAGTCACCACCTGTTTTAACATGGTCACCACCTGTTTTAGCACAGTCACCAACTGTTTTAACATGGTCACCACTGTTTTAACATGGTCACCAATGTTTTAACATGATCACCATCTGTTTTAACATGGTCACCGCCTGTTTTAACATGGTCAGCTCCTGTTTTAATATGGACCTGTTTTAACATGGTCACCACCTGTTTTAACATGGTCACCACCTGTTTAAACATGGTCAGAACCTGTTTGAACATGGTCAGTTCTTGTTTAACATGGTTACCACCTGTTTTAACATGGTCACCACCTGTTTTAACATGGTCAGAAAGTGTTTGAACATGGTCAGAACCTTTTATAACATGGTCAGTTCTTGTTTAACATGGTCAGAGCCTGTTTAACATGGTCACCTCCTGTTTTAACATGGTCACCACCTGTTTTAACATGGTCACTACCTGTTTTAACATGGACCTGTTTTAAAATGGTCACCATCTGTTTTAACATGGTCACCACCTGTTTTAACATGGTCACCACCTGTTTTAACATTGTCACCACCTGTTTTAACATGGTCACCACCTGTTTAAACATGGTCAGAACCTGTTTGAACATGGTCAGTTCTTGTTTAACATTGTTACCACCTGTTTTAAAATGGTCACCATCTGTTTTAACATGGTCACCACCTGTTTTAACATGGTCACCACCTGTTTTAACATGGTCAGCTCCTGTTTTAACACGGTCACCGCCTGTTTTAACATGGTCAGCACCTGTTTTAACATGGATCTGTTTTAACAAGGTCACCACCTGTTTTAACATGGTCACCACTTGTTTTAGCATGGACCTGTTTTAACATGGTCACACTGTTTTTACATGGTCACCACCTGTTTTAACATGGTCACACTGTTTTAACGTGGTCACCGCCTGTTTTTAACATGGTCACCACCTGTTTTAACATGGTCACCGCCTGTTTAACATGGTCACCACCTGTTATAACATGGTCACCACTGTTTTAACATGGTTACCACCTGTTATAACATGGTCACCACCTGTTTTACATGGTCACCACCTGTTTTACATGGTCATCGCCTGTTTTAACATGGTCAGCTCCTGTTTTAATATGGACCTGTTTTAACATGGTCACCACCTGTTTTAACATGGTCACCACCTGTTTAAACATGGTCAGAACCTGTTTGAACATGGTCAGTTCTTGTTTATCATGGTCACCACCTGTTTTAACATTGTCACCACTGTTTTAACATGGTCAGCTCCTGTTTTAACATGGTCACCGCCTGTTTTAACATGGTCAGCTCCTGTTTTAATATGGACCTGTTTTAACATGGTCACCACCTGTTTTAACATGGTCACCACCTGTTTAAACATGGTCAGAACCTGTTTGAACATGGTCAGTTCTTGTTTATCATGGTCACCACCTGTTTTAACATTGTCACCACTGTTTTAACATGGTCACCACTTGTTTTAGCATGGACCTGTTTTATCATGGTCACCACCTGTTTTAACATGGTCACCACTTGTTTTAACATGGTCACCACCTGTTTTAACATGGTCACCACCTGTTTTAACATGGTCACCACCTGTTTTAACACAGTCACCACCTGTTTTAACATGGTCACCACCTGTTTTAGCACAGTCACCAACTGTTTTAACATGGTCACCACTGTTTTAACATGGTCACCAATGTTTTAACATGATCACCATCTGTTTTAACATGGTCACCACCTGTTTTAAGATGGTCAGCTCCTATTTTAACATGTTCACCACCTGTTTTAACATGGTCAGAACCTGTTTTAACATGGTCACCGCCTGTTTTAACATTGTCACCACCTGTTTTAACATGGTCAGACCCTGTTTTACATGGTCTCCACCTGTTTTAACATGGTCACCACTGTTTTAACATGGTCACCACTTGTTTTAGCATGGACCTGTTTTAACATGGTCACACTGTTTTTACATGGTCACCACCTGTTTTAACATGGTCACCGCCTGTTTTAACATGGTCACCGCCTGTTTTCACCTGGTCACCACCTGTTTTAGCATGGTCAGCTCCTGTTTTAACATGGACCTGTTTTAACATAGTCACCACCTGTTTTAACATGGACCTGTTTTAACATGGTCACCACCTGTTTCAACATGGTCAGCTCCTGTTTTATTATGGTCACCGCCTGTTTTAACATGGTCAGCTCCTGTTTTAATATGGACCTGTTTTAACATGGTCACCACCTGTTTTAACATGGTCACCACCTGTTTAAACATGGTCAGAACCTGTTTGAACATGGTCAGTTCTTGTTTAACATGGTTACCACCTGTTTTAACATGGTCACCACCTGTTTTAACATGGTCAGAAAGTGTTTGAACATGGTCAGAACCTTTTATAACATGGTCAGTTCTTGTTTAACATGGTCAGAGCCTGTTTAACATGGTCACCTCCTGTTTTAACATGGTCACCACCTGTTTTAACATGGTCACTACCTGTTTTAACATGGACCTGTTTTAAAATGGTCACCATCTGTTTTAACATGGTCACCACCTGTTTTAACATGGTCACCACCTGTTTTAACATTGTCACCACCTGTTTTAACATGGTCACCACCTGTTTAAACATGGTCAGAAACTGTTTGAACATGGTCAGTTCTTGTTTAACATTGTTACCACCTGTTTTAAAATGGTCACCATCTGTTTTAACATGGTCACCACCTGTTTTAACATGGTCACCACCTGTTTTAACATGGTCAGCTCCTGTTTTAACACGGTCACCGCCTGTTTTAACATGGTCAGCACCTGTTTTAACATGGACCTGTTTTAACATGGTCACCACCTGTTTTAACATGGTCACCACTTGTTTTAGCATGGACCTGTTTTAACATGGTCACACTGTTTTTACATGGTCACCACCTGTTTTAACATGGTCACACTGTTTTAACGTGGTCACCACCTGTTTTTAACATGGTCACCACCTGTTTTAACATGGTCACCGCCTGTTTAACATGGTCACCACCTGTTTTAACATGGTTACCACCTGTTATAACATGGTCACCACCTGTTTTAACATGGTTACCACCTGTTATAACATGGTCACCACCTGTTTTACATGGTCACCGCCTGTTTTAACATGGTCACCACCTGTTTTAACATGGTCACCACCTGTTTTAACATGGACCTGTTTTAACATGGACCTGTTTTAACATGGACCTGTTTTAACATGGACCTGTTTTAACATGGACCTGTTTTAACATGTTCACCACCTGTTTTAACATGGACCTGTTTTAACATGGTCACCACCTGTTTTAACATGGTCACCACCTGTTTTAACATGGTCACCGCCTGTTTTAACATGGTCACCGCCTGTTTTAACCTGGTCACCACCTGTTTTAGCATGGTCAGCTCCTGTTTTAACATGGACCTGTTTTAACATGGTCACCACCTGTTTTAACATGGACCTGTTTTAACATGGTCACCACCTGTTTCAACATGGTCAGCTCCTGTTTTAACATGGTCACCGCCTGTTTTAACATGGTCAGCTCCTGTTTTAATATGGACCTGTTTTAACATGGTCACCACCTGTTTTAACATGGTCACCACCTGTTTAAACATGGTCAGAACCTGTTTGAACATGGTCAGTTCTTGTTTAACATGGTTACCACCTGTTTTAACATGGTCACCACCTGTTTTAACATGGTCAGAAAGTGTTTGAACATGGTCAGAACCTTTTTTAACATGGTCAGTTCTTGTTTAACATGGTCAGAGCCTGTTTAACATGGTCACCTCCTGTTTTAACATGGTCACCACCTGTTTTAACAAGGTCACTACCTGTTTTAACATGGACCTGTTTTAAAATGGTCACCATCTGTTTTAACATGGTCACCACCTGTTTTAACATGGTCACCACCTGTTTTAACATGGTCACCACCTGTTTTAACATGGTCACCACCTGTTTAAACGTGGTCAGAACCTGTTTGAACATGGTCAGTTCTTGTTTAACATTGTTACCACCTGTTTTAACATGGTCACCACCTGTTTTAACATGGTCACCACCTGTTTTAACATGGTCAGCTCCTGTTTTAACACGGTCACCGCCTGTTTTAACATGGTCAGCACCTGTTTTAACATGGACCTGTTTTAACATGGTCACCACCTGTTTTAACATGGTCACTACCTGTTTTAAAATGGTCACCACCTGTTTTAACATGGTCAGCTCCTGTTTTAACATGGACCTGTTTTAACATGGTCACCACCTGTTTTAACATGGACCTGTTTTAACATGGTCACCGCCTGTTTTAACATGGTCACCACCTGTTTTAACATGGTCACCTCCTGTATTAACATGGTCACCACCTGTTTTAACATGGTCACCACCTTTTTTAACATGGTCAGCTCCTGTTTTAACATGGGCCTGTTTTAACATGGTCACCACCTGTTTTAACATGGACCTGTTTTAACTTCTTGACTATACTTGAGACGCAGATGTCTCAAGTAGACACCTGGAAATGCAAATGCGCTACGCTAAATGCTAAATGTACTCGTTACAACTCAAACCTTGATCAAAATTCACAAGCAGGGTATTGAATTAAAGCTACACTCGTTGTGAACCTAGCCAACAAGTCAGATTTTTAAAATGCTTTTCGGCGAAAGCATGAGAAGGTATTATCTGATAGCATGCACCACCTGAAAATGCCTGAATGCGACGTAAACAAAGACTCTGCTTATCCGACGCAGCACAAAACGCAGAAATAAAATATAAAACATTCATTACCTTTGACGAGCTTCTTTCTTGGCACTCCTATATGCCCCATAAACATCACTATTACTGTCTTTTTTTCGTTTAAATCGGTCCATATATACCCAAAATAGCTTTGTATGGAAGCTGTGTCATTCAGAAAAAAACATCGTTTTTAAACGCTGCGTAATTTTTTTAAATTAAAAAAGTCGACGATAAACTTTCACAAAACACTTCGAAATCCTTTTGTAATCCAACTTTAGGTATTAGTAAACGTTTATAATCTATCAAAATGATTACAGGGCGATGTATATTCAATAGCTCCTCGTTTGCAAATCAATGGCTGCCCATGTCCACATTAACAACATCCGGGTGAAGACTGGAAGAAACGGATGCCAGATAGATGGATTTTCCAACAATTAATTCAATTGAAAATGACGACAATGGCGACATCGTGTGGAATTTGTATGAATTGCATGCAGGTCGATATTACATTTTGCCCTCTTTTAACAACTCATGGAAGTGACTTATGGAAATTATTTTAAGCTTTCAGAGAGCAGTTTTTCTTGCGTTTTTCAATGAAACACACGATCTGTTATAGTCACAGCCGTGATTTAACCAGTTTTAGAAACTTCAGAGTGTTTTCTATCTACACATACTAATCATATGCATATACTATATTCCTGGCATGAGTAGCAGGACGCTGAAAAGTTGCGCGATTTTTAACAGAATGTTCGAAAAAGGAAGGGGTAGACTTAAGAGGTACATGGTCACCACCTGTTTTAACATGGACCTGTTTTAACATGGTCACCACCTGTTTCAACATGGTCACCACCTGTTTCAACATGGTCAGCTCCTGTTTTAACATGGACCTGTTTTAACATGGTCACCACCTGTTTTAACATGGTCACCACATGTTTAAACATGGTCAGAACCTGTTTGAACACGGTCAGTTCTAGTTTAACATGGTCACCACCTGTTTTAACATGGTCACCACCTGTTTGAACATGGTCAGAACCTTTTTTAACATGGTCATTTCTTGTTTAACATGGTCAGAGCCTGTTTTAACTTGGTCACCACCTGTTTTAACATGGTCACTACCTGTTTTAACATGGACCTGTTTTAAAATGGTCACCATCTGTTTTAACATGGTCACCACCTGTTTTAACATGGTCACCACCTGTTTTAACATGGTCACCACCTGTTTTAACATGGTCACCACCTGTTTTAACATGGTGAGCTCCTTTTTTAACATGGACCTGTTTTAACATGGTCACCACCTGTTTTAACATGGTCACCACCTGTTTAAACATGGCCAGCTCCTGTTTTAACATGGTCACCACCTGTTTTAACATGGTGATCTCCTGTTTTAACATGGACCTGTTTTAACATGGTCACCACCTGTTTTACATGGTCACCACCTGTTTTAACATGGTCACTACCTATTTAACATGGTCAGCACCTGTTTAACATGGTCAGCACCTGGTTTTACATGGTCTCTTATTCTCTATAGGTCCTGTTGGAGATGTACAACCAGGGTTATGTTCTGTTCTGTTTTTCCCTATAGATCCCATTGGAGATGGACAAGCAGGGTTTGCTGATGCCCAAACGACCAATCAAACTGAGGCTGGAGTCCCGTATCAACACCCTTAGCAATACCACCGCCACCTCTCTGACAAGTCCAACAACATGACCGAATGCAGTACCCCCCCCTCTCTCTCTCTCTCTCTCTCTCTCTTTCCCCACACAAAAGGGCTTTACTACAGACAGAAATTCTTCTCTGCACGCCCCCTCACCCCGCTAATGATCCTGAGCTGGTGTGGTTACATGTGGTCTGCCGTTGTGAGGCCGGTTGGACGTGCTGCCAAATTTTCAATCTATCTATCTATCTATCTATCTATCTATCTATCTATTGGCTACTGAATATTCGGTCCTTATCCTGACCCTGCTATAGGCTACTGAATATTCAGTCCTTATCCTGACCCTGCTATAGGCTACTGAATATTCAGGCTGGGATTCAATAGGCTACTTAATATAACATGATAATAAGAACTGCATTCACGATAAATGTTGCATATGTCAGTTCAATCAGAAATGACCTTTAAAATGGCGCATAGCTTACAAAGCGCTGGGATTGAATGCTGGTCTCAGTCTCATGCTTGGTTTGATTAGGACTCAGAAACCCATTTCCACCAGAAAAAAGAGAGATAGTAATACTATGGATGCATTAGAGGTACATATCTTGTTAAAGTTAGACCATGGCATGATGTCATGTCTGGATCCTGCACACTACTGGCTGGTGGCTGGAATTCTCCTAGAATGTAGAACTCTAGCTGGTGTTCTCTAGAACTGTACTCTCATTCTGTTCCTCTGGGTGTTCTGCTGTCCAGTCATTCCAAAATATAATCTTTACTGTCTGTTGAGATGATCCCTGCAGCTGCTTGGTTTTAACTTTAATCATCACAAACCAATAAAATCATCACACTAATGAACAAGGTCGTCTGTGTATTTATTCATAAGACAAAACTTAAGACACAAACACACACAAATATACATGAGAACAATCAATATAGATTGATTTGTGTTAGTTATCAAGACATACTGTATTTATAATTTCATTCAGCTAGGCCTAATTGTAGTGTTACGACTTGGTCATCCACACACGTTTCTTTTCAGATCCCAATACCGCCCCTGTGTGGCCGTTGGATGTAAATACACAACCCAGGTCCCATTACAAACTATTAATCCACTTTCCACATTTTACAGCTCTTGTACTTTCTGCATTCATAAACACAGTGTAGAGAATAGAGCAAAGTTCACATAGAGCTACTATCTACCATTACTGCATCGTGAGGTGACTTCCTCCCAGTTCACATAGAGCTACTATCTATCATTACTGCATCGTGAGGTGACTTCCTCCCAGTTCACATAGAGCTAATATCTACCATTACTGCATCGTGAGGTGACTTCCTCCCAGTTCAGCCTATAGTGCCTATTGACCATTCATATTTTAATGTACATTCTTACCTATGTACTTGTGAGGTGATTTCCCACAGTTAAAGTCCTGCAATATGAGCTATGACACAATTATTTGTGTAAACTCTTCACATTTCATGGACCCAAGATACAGAGGTAATGCTGTAAAGTGCAGTAGAAGTCTGCCTCAATGCAATTCTAATACAGCCACAGTGGGACTTCAACTATTTTTTTGTGTGTCAAATGAACTACTTATTATCTTTGTTTTAATTCTTATAACAACATTCCAACCTTGTTTAGTATTATCTCATCCAAATATGGCATTTTTACATGATTTGTATCTGTTTGCATCCGTTTCAATATTGGACTCTTATTTTGAAGGCAAAACGCAAATTCCACTGTTGCTCAACCTTATTCTAGCTAGCATCACACAGGTGCTTTTCCGACAGGATATAATAATCACTTGCAACCTGCACGGTCTCAAACAGAGCACGGAGAAGAGCAGCGGTCGGTAGTCGACATCGGAGAAGTGAACGAAGCTGAGAGGAAACGGAGCCTTTGTTTTCAGAAGCAGCAGGGAGCCGAAACGGGGGAAAAGATGATGAGTTTTCTGCCATACTTCTCCGCTGAGACCTGGACCCTCCTGGCCCTCCTCATCACCCTCATTTTAGTGTAAGGACTTACATCAAATCAAATGTTATTTGTCACATGCATCGTAGTTTATGTCGTGGAAATAATCAGTCAATAATATTTCACAAATTCCGGAGCCTGTGAGTTCAAATAGACTTGTATTAAGACATGATAAAAGCCGAGCGAGCTGGTTCATTGAAAACAACAACTTTTCCAGTCTTGGCAAACACTTCTTATACAGCTGTCCTCCATCTGGCATTTAACCACCGTTATCTTATTGCCTTGCACTAAGTTTAGTTTGGTTTCACTTTAGGGCTTGGAAACTTTAGAGCCACAGCAATAGTTCAACAATACAGACGTGTTCTCGACTAGGACAGGTGAATGTAGGAACATAGCAACAGTCCATATAAATAACCAGTACATGTCATCCTGCTAACTCCTCTGAAAGGAACACTCATGTTCTGGTAAAATCCCAAGAGGTGTAACCATAGCAACAGTCCATAGAAATAACCAGTACATGTCATCCTGCTAACTCCTCTGAAAGGAACACTCATGTTCTGGTAAAATCCCAAGAGGTGTAACCGTAGCAACAGTATATATTAGACCATACCACTGCTACCAAAATAAACAGCCATGTCCACTCCCCAGACAGGTGCATGTCTAATGGTGTCTGATGACCCAAAACCACATAAAGAGGGCACTCATCTTGCGGACCTTCCTGAAATGTATCATGGCCACACATGTTCTGGAAAAGGCTCAATGTTAACCGATGTAGACTAATAGTGAAATGCTTACTTACGGGTCATTTTCCAACAGAATAGGATGGTTATTTAGAGATTAACATGGTTATATACAGAATAACATGGTTATGTACAGTTTAACATGGTTATGATGACTCCTTGCTGTCCCCAGTCCACCTGACTGTGCTGCTGCTCCAGTTTCAACTGTTCTGCCTTACTATTATTCGACCATGCTGGTCATCTATGAACATTTGAACATCTTGGCCATGTTCTGTTATAATCTCCACCCGGCACAGCCAGAAGAGGACTGGCCACCCCACATAGCCTGGTTCCTCTCTAGGTTTCTTCCTAGGTTTTGGCCTTTCTAGGGAGTTTTTCCTAGCCACCGTGCTTCTACACCTGCATTGCTTGCTGTTTGGGGTTTTAGGCTGGGTTTCTGTACAGCACTTTGAGATATCAGCTGATGTACGAAGGGCTATATAAATACATTTGATTTGATTTGATATACAGAATAACATGGTTAAAAACAGAATAACATGGCTATATACATAATAACCTGGCTATATACAGAGTAACATGGCTATATACAGAATAAAATAGGTATGCACAGAATAACATGGTTATGTACAGAATAACATGGTTATACACTGAATAACATGGTTATATACAGAATAACATGGTTATATACAGAATAACATGGTTATATACAGAATAACATGGTTATATACAGAATAACATGGTTATATACAGAATAACATGGCTATATACAGAAACACTTGGTTATTTACAGATATTTTACTTAATCTGACTTCTCTAGAACATATTACTATTTACAGTGTGTGTGTGTGTGTGTGTGTGTGTGTGTGTGTGTGTGTGTGTGTGTGTGTGTGTGTGTGTGTGTACAGGTATGGGTACTGGCCCTATGGTGTATTCACTAAGATGGGTATCCCTGGTCCCAAACCCTTACCTTACTTTGGTACAATGATGGGGTATAGAAAGGTTAGTACACATTCAGAATAAACATCTCTCTCATATTTTAAACAACAGTGTTATTGTTCTCCCATGTAAAACAATGTATTGAGAAGGAAAAAGAGGACTAGCTGGTTGTTTTAACAATAGATAAATACAAGGTAATACGAGACTTGATCAGTCTAGAAGTTGTATTATTGACCCTGGGGACCATATAAAATAACAAACCCTCCTCAACCCTCACCTATTTCAGGTGTGTTCTCTGTTCAGCTGTAGGACACACCTACACGACCTCCTAGGGCATGAATCAGCTGTTTCTTCTCTCTCTCGCTCTCTCTATATCTCTCTCTCTCTCTCTCTCTCTCTCTCTCTCTCTCTCTCTCTCTCTCTCTCTCTCTCTCTCTCTCTCTCTCTCTCTCTCTCTCTCTCTCTCTCTCTCTCTCTCTCTCTCTCTCTCTCTCTCTCTCTCTCTCTCTCTCTCTCTCTCTCTCTCTCTCTCTCTCCAGGGCATCAATAACTTTGACACAGAGTGCTATCAGAAGTACGGGAGAATCTGGGGGTGAGTTCAGTCGGCTGTACCGTACTAGGATGACTCACAACTGTACTATGCTCTTTCAATTCATCACCTGCTGGAGCTGTCATGTGACCATGAGGAATGATAGTAATAATATCAACCAGAATGTTTTCTTTGTAGTTTTATATGAGGCGGTTAAATGTGTGTCTGTGTTTCTCCTCTGTGAAGGTTCTATGATGGGAGGACGTCTGTTCTGTGTATCATGTAGGATTGTAGGTGTATCCAGACCCCTTCACTTTTTTCCACATTTTGTTACATTTCAGCCTTATTCTAAAATTGATTTAATTGTTTTTTTCCCTCATCAATCTACTCATACAATACCCCATAATGACAAAGCAAAACCTGTTTGTTTTCACTCCAGTCTGAGGTCTTGAGCAGATTTTCATCATGGATCTCTCTGTACTTTGCTCTGTTCATCTTTCCCTCAATCCTGACTAGTTTGCCAGTCCCTGCCGCTGAAAAACATCCCCACATAATGATGCTGCCACCACCTTGCTTCACTGTAGGGATGGTGCCACCACCATGCTTCACCGTAGCGATGGTGCCACCACCATGCTTCACCGTAGGGATGGTGCCACCACCATGCTTCACCGTAGGGATGGTGCCATGTTTCATCCAGACGTGACCCTTGGCATTCAGGCCAAAGAGTTTCATCTTGATTTCATCTGACCAGAGAATCTTGTTTCTCATTGTCTGAGAGTCTTTAGTTACCTTTTGACAAACTCCAAGCGGGCTGTCATGTGCCTTTTTACTGAGGAGTGGCTTCCGTCTGGCCACTCTACCATAAAGGCCTGATTGGTGGAGTGCTGTAGATATGGTTCTCCTCCTGGAAGGTTCTGCCATCTTCGACCTCATGGCTTGGCGTTTGCTCTGACATGCTCTGTCAACTGTGGAACCTTAAAAAGACAGGTGTTTGCCTTTCCAAATCATGTCCAATCAATGGAATTTACCACAGGTGTACTCCAATCAAGTTGGAGAAACATCTCGAGCATGACGGCAACATGATCAATACAAACAAAATGCACCTTGGAGTCTCTCAGCAAACGGTCTGAATACTTATTTAACTAAGGTATTTCTGTTTTTCTCTTCTCGTTATGGGGTATTGTGATGTCATTATGGGGTATTGTGATGTCATTATGGGGTATTGTGATGTCATTATGGGGTATTGTGTGGTATTTATGATTTTTTTATTTTATTTAATCCATTTTAGAATAAGGCTGTAACTTAATGAAATTCCTCTGTGAAGGATTTATGACGGGAGGATCTGTGAAGCATCTATGATGGGAGGCAGTCTGTTCTGTGTACCATAAAGCCAGGTGTGTGTTTCTCCTCTGTGAAGGATCTATGATGGGAGGCAGCCTGTTCTGTGTGTCATGGACAAAAGCATGATCAAGACCGTCCTGATTAAAGAGTGTTACAACATCTTTACCAACCGCAGGGTGAGACACACACACACACACACACACACACACACACACACACACACACACACACACACACGCACACGCATACACACACATACACACACCCCTAATAATAATCTGAATGGTTATAATCCGAACATTATGACTGATATTATTTATTCATTATTTGTGGCATTCATTATTCATACATTTTAAAGTAGTGTGAATATTATGTAAATACTGTGATCATTATTAAATCATATCATTAATACAACTGTTGTTTAAGAACATCATTCTGAACGGTGAGCTGTTTGACGCGGTGTCCATTGCCGAGGACGATACATGGAGACGGATCCGCAGTGTCCTCTCACCTTCCTTTACCTCTGGACGACTGAAAGAGGTAGAACCATCCCTCCATCTCTCCCTTTCTATGTTTTATCAACTTGTTATAAACTCATTATAGCTTGTTATAACTCTTCATTAACTCATTATAGCTCGTTATAAACTCTTTAACTCAATTTAGCTTGTAATAAACTCTCTATTAACTCATTATAGCTTGTTATAAACTCTCTAACTCATTATAGCTCGTTATAAACTCTTTATAGCTTGTTATAAACTCTTTACTAACTCATTATAGCTTGTTATAAACTATTAACTAATTACAGCTTGTTATAAACTATTAACTCATTATAGCTCATTATAAACTCTTTAGTAACTAATTATAGCTTGTTATAAACTCTTTATAGCTTGTTATAAACTCTTTACTAACTCATTGTAGCTTGTTATAAACTAACTCATTATAGCTTGTTATAAACTAACTCATTATAGCTTGTTATAAACTAACTCATTATAGCTTGTTATAAACTAACTCATTATAACTTGTTATAAACTAACTCATTATAGCTTGTTATAAACTAACTCATTATAGCTTGTTATAAACTAACTCATTATAGCTTGTTATAAACTCTTTCTAAACTCATTATAGCTTGTTATAAACTCTTTACTAACTCATTCTAGCTTGTTATAAACTAACTCATTATAGCTTGTTATAAACTAACTCATTATAGCTTGTAATAAACTAACTCATTATAGCTCAATATAAACTCTTTATAAACTCATTATAGCTTGTTATAAACTCTTTAGTAACTAATTATAGCTTGTTATAAACTCATTATAGCTTGTTATAAACTCTTTACTAACTCATTATAACTTGTTATAAACTAACTCATTATAGCTCCTTATAAACTCTTTACTAACTCATTATAACTTGTTATAAACTAACTCATTATAGCTCCTTATAAACTCTTTCTAAACTCATTATAGCTTGTTATAAACTAACTCATTATAGCTTGTTATAAACTAACTCATTATAGCTTGTTATAAACTCTTTCTAAACTCATTATAGCTTGTTATAAACTCTTTTTTGAGTATGTAAACAAAGTGGCATAGTTTAAAGTGGCTAGTGATACATATATTACATAAGGATACAGTCGATGATATAGAGTACAGTATATACGTATACATATGAGATGAGTAATGTAGGGTATGTAAACATTATATTAGGTAGCATTGTTTAAAGTGGCTAGTGATATATTTTACATCATTTCCCATCAATTCCCATTATTAAAGTGACTGGAGTTGAGTCAGTGTGTTGGCAGCAGCCCCTCAATGTTAGTGGTGGCTGTTTAACAGTCTGATGGCCTTGAGATAGAAGCTGTTTTTCAGTCTCTCGGTCCCTGCTTTGATGCACCTGTACTGACCTCGCCTTCTGGATGATAGCGGGGTGAACAGGCAGTGGCTCGGGTGGTTGTTGTCCTTGATGATCTTTATGGCCTTCCTGTGACATCGGGTGGTGTAGGTGTCCTGGAGGGCAGGTAGTTTGCCCCCGGTGATGCGTTGTGCAGACCTCACTACCCTCTGGAGAGCCTTACGGTTGTGGGCGGAGCAGTTGCCGTACCAGGCGGTGATACAGCCCGACAGGATGCTCTCGATTGTGCATCTGTAGACAGATTATTTCACTTATAATTCACTGTATCACAATTCCAGTGGGTCAGAAGTTTACACACACTAAGTTGACTGTGCCTTTAAGTTTGGAATATTCCAGAAAATGATGTCATGGCTTTAGAAAGCTTCTGATAGGCTAATTGACATCATTTGAGTAAATTGGTGGTGTACCTGTGGATGTATTTCAAGGCCTTCCTTCAAACTCAGTGTCTCTTTGCTTGACATCATGGGAAAATCAAAGGAAATCAGCCAAGACCTCAGAAAAAAACATGTAGCCCTCCAAAAGTCTGGTTCATCCTTGGAAGCAATTTCCAAACGGTCGGTCGGTCAGTCAATCCGTCGGTCGGTCTGTCTGCAGTATATACACGAAATCAACAAAAGTGTGTGGACACCTGCTCGTCAAACATCTCAATCCAAAATCATTGGCATTTGCATGGAATCTAGTTTGCTCTGTTTTTAATTATATATTTCCATCTCTCTCTACCTCTCTCTCTGTCTACCTCTCTACTGCTGTCTCTCTACCTCTCTCTATCTCTCTCTCTACCTCTCTACTGCTGTCTCTCTACCTCTCTCTCTCTCTCTGTCTACCTCTCTACTGCTGTCTCTCTACCTCTCTCTCTCTCTCTCTCTCTACCTCTCTACTGCTCTCTACTGCTGTCTCTCTACCTCTCTCTCTGTCTACCTCTCTACTGCTCTCTACTGATGTCTCTCTACCTCTCTCTCTGTCTACCTCTCTACTGCTCTCTACTGATGTCTCTCTACCTCTACCTCTCTCTGTCTACCTCTCTACTGCTCTCTACTGATGTCTCTCTACCTCTACCTCTCTCTGTCTACCTCTCTACTGCTCTCTACTGCTGTATCTCTACCTCTACCTCTCTCTCTCTGTCTACCTCTCTACTGCTCTCTACTGATGTCTCTCTACCTCTCTCTCTACCTCTCTCTCTGTCTACCTCTCTACTGCTCTCTACTGCTGTATCTCTACCTCTACCTCTCTCTCTGTCTCTCTCTCTACTGCTCTCTACTGATGTCTCTCTACCTCTCTCTCTCTACCTCTCTACTGCTCTCTACTGCTGTATCTCTACCTCTACCTCTCTCTCTCTCTCTACCTCTCTACTGCTCTCTACTGCTGTCTCTCTACCTCTCTCTCTCTCTCCCTCTCTCTCTACCTCGCTAACTCTCTACTGCTGTCTCTCTACCTCTCTCTACCTCTCTACTGCTCTCTACTGCTGTCTCTACCTCTCTCTCTCTCTCTCTCTCTCTCTCTCTACCTCTACTGCTGTCTCTCTACCTCTCTCTCTCTCTCTCTCTCTACCTCTCTACTGCTCTCTACTGCTGTCTCTCTACCTCTCTCTCTCTCTCTCTCTCTACCTCTCTACTGCTGTCTCTACCTCTCTCTCTCTCTCTACCTCTCTACTGCTCTCTACTGCTGTCTCTCTCTCTACCTCTCTCTCTCTACCTCTCTACTGCTCTCTACTGCTGTATCTCTACCTATCTCTCTCTCTACCTCTCTACTGCTCTCTACTGCTGTCTCTCTACCTCTCTCTCTCTCTCCCTCTCTCTCTACCTTTCTAACTCTCTACTGCTGTCTCTCTACCTCTCTACTGCTCTCTACTGCTGTCTCTCCTCTCTCTCTACCTCTCTACTGCTGTCTCTCTACCTCTCTCTCTCTCTCTCTCTACCTCTCTACTGCTCTCTACTGCTGTCTCTCCTCTCTCTCTCTCTACTGCTGTCTCTCTACCTCTCTCTCTCTCTCTCTCTACCTCTCTACTGCTCTCTACTGCTGTCTCTCTACCTCTCTCTCTCTCTCTCTCTCTCTCTCTCCTCTAGATGTTTGGTATCATGAAGCAGCACTCTGCTAACCTGCTGAATGGAATGAAGAAGCAGGCAGATAAAGACCAGACCATCGAAGTGAAGGAGTGAGTCCTGATTCCTAACCTCTGGCTTTTCACCTTACAACTCTGAGTCTTGATTATAATACACACACACACACACACACACACACACACACACACACACAGCCACCCATTGCCTTGATAACAGCTTTGCACACTCTTGGCCTGAGGTAGAGCACCTCATGATAAGCTGTAGACCACACTATCTACCAAGATTTCATCAATAGTATCGTAGCCTTCTATTTACCACCACAACCCGACGCCCCCGACCAATAGTATCGTAGCCATTTATTATCTATTTACCACCACAACCCGATGCCCCCGACCAATCAATCAATCAAATTTATTTTATATAGCCCTTCGTACATCAGCTGATATCTCAAAGTGCTGTACAGAAACCCAGCCTAAAACCCCAAACAGCAAGCAATGCAGGTGAAGAAGCACGGTGGCTAGGAAAAACTCCCTAGAAAGGCCAAAACCTAGGAAGAAACCTAGAGAGGAACCAGGCTATGTGGGGTGGCCAGTCCTCTTCTGGCTGTGCCGGGTGGAGATTATAACAAAACATGGTCAAGATGTTCAAATGTTCATAAATGACCAGCATGGTCGAATAATAATAAGGCAGAATAGTTGAAACTGGAGCAGCAGCACAGTCAGGTGGACTGGGGACAGCAAGGAGTCATCATGTCAGGTATTCCTGGGGCATGGTCCTAGGGCTCAGGTCCTCCGAGAGAGAGAAAGAAAGAGAGAATTAGAGAGAGCATATGTGGGATGGCCAGTCCTCTTCTGGCTGTGCCGGGTGGAGATTATAACAGAACATGGCCAAGATGTTCAAATGTTCATAAATGATCAGCATGGTCGAATAATAATAAGGCAGAACAGTTGAAACTGGAGCAGCAGCACAGCCAGGTGGACAGCAAGGAGTCATCATGTCAGGTAGTCCTGGGGCATGGTCCTAGGGCTCAGGTCCTCCGAGAGAGAGAAAGAGAGAAGGAGAGAATTAGAGAACGCACACTTAGATTCACACAGGACACCGAATAGGACAGGAGAAGTACTCCAGATATAACAAACTGACCCTAGCCCCCCGACACATAAACTACTGCAGCATAAATACTGGAGGCTGAGACAGGAGGGGTCAGGAGACACTGTGGCCCACTCCGAGGACACCCCCGGACAGGGCCAAACAGGAAGGATATAACCCCACCCACTTTGCCAAAGCACAGCCCCCACACCACTAGAGGGATATCTTCAACCACCAACTTACCATCCTGAGACAAGGCTGAGTATAGCCCACAAAGACCTCCGCCACGGCACAACTTAAGGGGGGGGGGCCAACCCAGACAGGATGACCACATCAGTGACTCAACCCACTCAGGTGACGCACCTCCTCCAGGGACGGCATGAGAGAGCCCCAGTAAAGCCAGTGACTCAGCCCCTGTAATAGGGTTAGAGGCAGAGAATCCCAGTGGAAAGAGGGGAACCGGCCAGGCAGAGACAGCAAGGGTGGTTCGTTGCTCCAGAGCCTTTCCGTTCACCCTCCCACTCCTGGGCCAGACTACACTCAATCATATGACCCACTGAAGAGATGAGTCTTCAGTAGAGACGTAAAGGTTGAGACCGAGTTTGCGTCTCTGACATGGGTAGGCAGACCGTTCCATAAAAATGGAGCTCTATAGGAGAAAGCCCTGCCTCCAGCTGTTTGCTTAAAAATTCTAGGGACAATTAGGAGGCCTGCGTCTTGTGACCGTAGCGTACGTGTAGGTATGTACGGCAGGACCAAATCAGAGAGATAGATAGGAGCAAGCCCATGTAATGCTTTGTAGGTTAGCAGTAAAACCTTGAAATCAGCCCTTGCTTTGACAGGAAGCCAGTGTAGAGAGGCTAGCACTGGAGTAATATGATCAAATTTTTTGGTTCTAGTCAGGATTCTAGCAGCCGTATTTAGCACTAACTGAAGTTTATTTAGTGCTTTATCCGGGTAGCCGGAAAGTAGAGCATTGCAGTAGTCTAACCTGGAAGTGACAAAAGCATGGATTAATTTTTCTGCATCATTTTTGGACAGAAAGTTCCTGATTTTTGCAATGTTACGTAGATGGAAAAAAGCTGTCCTTGAAATGGTCTTGATATGTTCTTCAAAAGAGAGATCAGGGTCCAGAGTAACGCCGAGGTCCTTCACAGTTTTATTTGAGACGACTGTACAACCATTAAGATTAATTGTCAGATTCAACAGAAGATCTCTTTGTTTCTTGGGACCTAGAACAAGCATCTCTGTTTTGTCCGAGTTTAAAAGTAGAAAGTTTGCAGCCATCCACTTCCTTATGTCTGAAACACATTCTTCTAGCAAGGGCAATTTTGGGGCTTCACCATGTTTAATTGAAATGTACAGCTGTGTGTCATCTGCATAGCAGTGAAAGTTAACATTATGTTTTCGAATAACATCCCCAAGAGGTAAAATATATAGTGAAAACAATAGTGGTCCTAAAACGGAACCTTGAGGAACACCGAAATTTACAGTTGATTTGTCAGAGGACAGACCATTCACAGAGACAAACTGATATCTTTCCGACAGATAAGATCTAAACCAGGCCAGAACTTGTCCGTGTAGACCAATTTGGGTTTCCAATCTCTCCAAAAGAATGTGGTGATCGATGGTATCAAAAGCAGCACTAAGGTCTAGGAGCACGAGGACAGATGCAGAGCCTCGGTCCGATGCCATTAAAATGTCATTTACCACCTTCACAAGTGCCGTCTCAGTGCTATGATGGGGTCTAAAACCAGACTGAAGCATTTCGTATACATTGTTTGTCTTCAGGAAGGCAGTGAGTTGTTGCGCAACAGCCTTTTCTAAAATTTTTGAGAGGAATGGAAGATTCGATATAGGCCGATAGTTTTTTATATTTTCTGGGTCAAGGTTTGGCTTTTTCAAGAGAGGCTTTATTACTGCCACTTTTAGTGAGTTTGGTACACATCCGGTGGATAGAGAGCCGTTTATTATGTTCAACATAGGAGGGCCAAGCACAGGAAGCAGCTCTTTCAGTAGTTTAGTTGGAATAGGGTCCAGTATGCAGCTTGAAGGTTTAGAGGCCATGATTATTTTCATCATTGTGTCAAGAGATATAGTACTAAAACACTTGAGTGTCTCTCTTGATCCTAGGTCCTGGCAGAGTTGTGCAGACTCAGGACAACTGAGCTTTGAAGGAATACGCAGATTTAAGGAAGAGTCCGTAATTTGCTTTCTAATAATCATAATCTTTTCCTCAAAGAAGTTCATGAATTTATCACTGCTAAAGTGAAAGTCATCCTCTCTTGGGGAATGCTGCTTTTTAGTTAGCTTTGCGACAGTATCAAAAAGGAATTTCGGATTGTTCTTATTTTCCTCAATTAAGTTAGAAAAATAGGATGATCGAGCAGCAGTAAGGGCTCTTCGGTACTGCACAGTACTGTCTTTCCAAGCTAGTCGGAAGACTTCCAGTTTGGTGTGGCGCCATTTCCGTTCCAATTTTCTGGAAGCTTGCTTCAGAGCTCGGGTATTTTCTGTGTACCAGGGAGCTAGTTTCTTATGAGAAATGTTTTTAGTTTTTAGGGGTGCAACTGCATCTAGGGTATTGCGCAAGGTTAAGTTGAGTTCCTCAGTTAGGTGGTTAACTGATTTTTGTCCTCTGGCGTCCTTGGGTAGGCAGAAGGAGTCTGGAAGGACATCAAGGAATCTTTGTGTTGTCTGTGAATTTATAGCACGACTTTTGATGATCCTTGGTTGGGGTCTGAGCAGATTATTTGTTGCAATTGCAAACGTAATAAAATGGTGGTCCGATAGTCCAGGATTATGAGGAAAAACATTAAGATCCACAACATTTATTCCATGGGACAAAACTAGGTCCAGCGTATGACTGTGACAGTGAGTGGGTCCAGAGACATGTTGGACAAAACCCACTGAGTCGATGATGGCTCCGAAAGCCTTTTGGAGTGGGTCTGTGGACTTTTCCATGTGAATATTAAAGTCACCAAAGATTAGAATATTATCCGCTATGACTACAAGGTCCGATAGGAATTCAGGGAACTCAGTGAGGAACGCTGTATATGGCCCAGGAGGCCTGTAAACAGTAGCTATAAAAAGTGATTGAGTAGGCTGCATAGATTTCATGACTAGAAGCTCAAAAGACGAAAACGTCATTTTTTTTTTTGTAAATTGAAATTTGCTATCGTAAATGTTAGCAACACCTCCGCCTTTGCGGGATGCACGGGGGATATGGTCACTAGTGTAGCCAGGAGGTGAGGCCTCATTTAACACAGTAAATTCATCAGGCTTAAGCCATGTTTCAGTCAGGCCAATCACATCAAGATTATGATCAGTGATTAGTTCATTGACTATAATTGCCTTTGAAGTAAGGGATCTAACATTAAGTAGCCCTATTTTGAGATGTGAGGTATCATGATCTCTTTCAATAATGACAGGAATGGAGGTGGTCTTTATCCTAGTGAGATTGCTAAGGCGAACACCGCCATGTTTAGTTTTGCCCAACCTAGGTCGAGGCACAGACACGGTCTCAATGGTGATAGCTGAGCTGACTACACTGACTGTGCTAGTGGCAGACTCCACTATGCTGGCAGGCTGGCTAACAGCCTGCTGCCTGGCCTGCACCCTATTTCATTGTGGAGCTAGAGGAGTTAGAGCCCTGTCTATGTTGGTAGATAAAATGAGAGCACCCCTCCAGCTAGGATGGAGTCCGTCACTCCTCAGCAGGTCAGGCTTGGTCCTGTTTGTGGGCGAGTCCCAGAAAGAGGGCCAATTATCTACAAATTCTATCTTTTGGGAGGGGCAGAAAACAGTTTTCAACCAGCGATTGAGTTGTGAGACTCTGCTGTAGAGCTCATCACTCCCCCTAACTGGGAGGGGGCCAGAGACAATTACTCGATGCCGACACATCTTTCTAGCTGATTTACACGCAGAAGCTATGTTGCGCTTGGTGATCTCTGACTGTTTCATCCTAACATCGTTGGTGCCGACGTGGATAACAATATCTCTATACTCTCTACACTCGCCAGTTTTAGCTTTAGCCAGCACCATCTTCAGATTAGCCTTAACGTCGGTAGCCCTGCCCCCCGGTAAACAGTGTATGATCGCTGGATGATTCTCAAGTCTAATACTGCGGGTAATGGAGTCGCCAATGACTAGAGTTTTCAATTTGTCAGAGCTAATGGTGGGAAGCTTCGGTGTCTCAGACCCCGTAACGGGAGGAGTAGAGACCAGAGAAGACTCGGCCTCTGACTCCGACCCGCTGCTTAATGGGGAAAACCGGTTGAAAGTTTCTGTCGGCTGAATGAGCGACACCGGTTGAGCGTTCCTACAGCATTTCCTTCCAGAAACCGTGAGAAAGTTGTCCGGCTGCGGGGACTGTGCCAGGGGATTTATACTACTATCTGTACTTACTGGTGGCACAGACGCTGTTTCATCCTTTCCTACACTGAAATTACCCTTGCCTAGCGATTGCGTCTGAAGCTGGGCTTGTAGCACAGCTATCCTCGCCGTAAGGCGAGTACAGCGACTACAATTAGAAGGCATCATGTTAATGTTACTACTTAGCTTCGGCTGTTGGAGGTCCTGACGAATCGTGTCCAGATAAAGCGTCCGGAGTGAAAAAGTTGAGTAGGAAAAAACAAAAATATAAACGGTAATTAAAAAGTAAAAACCGTAAATTTGTCAGGTAGCAAAACAGGTTGGCAACAAAACGCACAGCAACTCAAAAACAAGTCTGCAAGTCGTGACCGGAAATCTATAGTATCGTAGCCATTTATGATCTATTTACCACCACAACCCGATGCCCCCGACCACACATTTATAGTATCGTAGCCATTTATTATCTATTTACTACCACAACCCGACGCCCCCGACCGATGCACCTCTATAGTATCGTAGCCATTTATTATCTATTTACCACCACAACCCGATGCCCCCGACCACACATCTATAGTATAATAGCCATTTATGATCTATTTACCACCACAACCCGATGCCCCCCGACCACACATCTATAGTATCGTAGCCATTTATTATCTATTTACCACCACAACCCGACGCCCCCGACCACACTCTTGGCCTGAGGTAGAGCACCTCATGATAAGCTGTATAAGGGACAGTATCATTGAAAATAAAAATGTAATCTTAACTGCCTTGCCTAGTTAAAGGTCAAATAAAAATGTAATCTTAACTGACTTGCCTAGTGAATTAAAGGTCAAATAAAAATGTTAAAAAATAAGGCCATGAGCGGCGCTCCAAGTGGGACTTTAACTTAAATCCGTTTGATCTAATATCTACCAGCATGTCACATGTGCAACCGCAGGGCAGGACGGATTACCAGGATGTGTAATCAGAGCATGTGCTGACCAACTGGCAAGTGTCTTCACTGACATTTTCAACCTCTCCCTGTCCGAGTCTGTAATGCCTACATGTTTCAAGCAGACCGCCATAGTCCCTGTGCCCATGAAAACGAACGTAACCTGCCTACATGACTAGCATACCGTGCCAACAGATCCATAGCACTCACGTTGGTAACCATGAAGTGCTTTGAAAGGCTGGTCGTGGCTCACATCAACAACATCATCTCGGAAACACTACACCCACTCCAATTCACATAACGCCCCAACTGATCCACAGATGATGCAATCTCGATTGCACTCCACACTGCCCTTTCCCACATGGACAAAAGGAACACCTATGTGAGAATGCTGTTCATTGACTACTGCTCAACGTTCAACACCATAGTGCCCACAAAGCTCATCACTAAGCCAAGAACCCTGGGACTAAACACCTCCCTCTGCAACTAGATCCTGGACTTCCTGATGGGCCGCCCCCAGGTGGTAAGGGTAGGTAACAACACATCCGCCACGCTGATCCTCTCCACGGGGGCCCCTTATGGGTTTGTGCTTAGACCCATCCTGTACTCCCTGTTCACCCACGACTGCATGGCCAAGCACGACTCCAACACCATCATTAAGTTTGCTGATGAGAAAACAGTGGTATGCCTGATCAGTGACAACGATGAGACAGCTTATAGGGAGGAAGTCAGAGACCTGGCTGTGCGGTGCCAAGACAACAACCTCTCCCTTAATGTGAGCAAGACAAAGTAGCTGATCTACAGGACTACAGGAAAAGGAGGACCGAACACGTTCCCATTCACATCGACGGGGCTGTAGTGAAGTGGGTTGAGAGTTTCAAATTCCTTGGTGTCCACATCACCAACAAACTAACATGGTCCAAACACACCAAGACAGTCGTGAAGAGGGCACGACAATGCCCTTTCCCCCCTAAGGAGACTGAAAAGATATGGCATGGGTCCCCAGATCCTCAAAAAAGTTCTACAACTGCACCATCGAGAGCATCACCACCTTGTATGGTAACTTCTCAGTATCTGACCATAAGGCACTACTGAGGGTAGTGCGTACAGACCAATACATCACTGGGGCCAAACTTCCTGCCATCCAGGACCTACAGTTGAAGTCGGAAGTCTACATACACTTAGGTAGGAGTCATTAAAACTCGTTTTTCAACCACTCCACAAATTTCTTGTTAACAAACTATAGTTTTGGCAAGTCGGTTAGGAAAAAGGGGGAGGCTTGCAAGCCGAAGAACACCATCCCAACCGTGAAGCACGGGGGTGCCAGCATCATGTTGTGGGGATGCTTTGCTGCAGGAGGGACTGGTGCACTCCACAAAATAGATGGCATCATGAGGCACGAAAATTATGTGGATATATTGAAGCAACATCTCAAGACATCAGTCAGGAAGTTAAAGCTTGGTCGCAAATGGGTCTTCCAAACGGACATTGACCCCAAGCATACTTCCAAAGTTGTGGCAAAATGGCTTAAGGACAACAAAGTCAAGGTACACGAGTGGCCATGACAAAGCCACGACCTCAATCATATAGAAAATGTGTGGGCAGAACTGAAAAAGCGTGTGCGAGCAAGGAGGCCTACAAACCGGACTCAGTTACACCAGCTCTGTCAGGAGGAATGGGCCAACATTCACCCAACTTATTGTGGGAAGCTTGTGGAAGGCTACCCCGACACGTTTGACCCAAGTTAAACAATTTAAAGGCAATGCTACCAAATACTAATTTAGTGCATGTAAACTTCTGACCCACTGTGAATGTGATGAATGAAATAAAGCTGAAATAAATAATTCTCTATACTATTATTCTGACATTTCACATTCTTAAAATTAAGTGGTGATCCTAACTGACCCAAGACAGGGAAATTTTACTCAGATTAAATGTCAAGAGTTGTGAAAAACTGAGTTTAAATGTATTTGGCCGAGGTGTATGTAAACTTCCGACTTCAACAGTGTCATCCAGGACCTATATACTAGGCGTTGTCAGAGGAAGGCCCCAAAAATGGTCAAAGACTCCAGTCACCCGGAGCCTCCCAAGTGGTCTAAAGCATCACAGTGCCACTAGAGATCCTGGTTCGAGTCCAGGCTCTGTTGCAGCTGGCAAGTTGTGTGACAAATACATTTGATTTGTTTTAGTTGTGTGGTCAGTAGTTGTGTGGTCAGTAGTTTTGTGGTCGGCAGTTTTGTGGTTGTGGTCAGTAGTTGTGGTCCATAGTTGTGGTTGTGGTCCGTAGTTGTGTGGTCAGTAGTTGTGTGGTCAGTAGCTGTGTGGTTTGTAATTGTGGTTGTGTTGCAGGTTCTTTGGGCCCTACAGTATGGACGTGGTCACCAGCACAGCCTTCAGTGTGGACATTGACTCTCTGAACAACCCTTCAGACCCCTTCATCTCCAACGTCAAAAAGATGTTCAAGTTTAACCTGTTCAACCCACTGATCCTCCTAATCTGTAAGACTGTACACGCACATACACACAGACACAAAGTTGTTCTTTATAATCGTATGTATGTGTACCTTTTTATAAAACTTTCCTTCCTGTCCTGTCCTCTCCTCTCCTGTCCCGCCCTCAACTCCTCTCCTCCTCTCCCGTCCTCCTCTCTTCCTCTCTTCTTCCCTCCCCTCCTGCTCCTTCCCTCCTCTCGTTCTCCAGTGTTTTTTCCCTTCATAGGTCCTATCTTGGAGAAGATGAAGTTTTCTTTCTTCCCGACTGCGGTGTTGGACTTCTTTTACGCCTCGCTGGCTAAGATCAAATCTGGACGTGACACTGGGAACTCAACTGTAAACATGTTTTATATTTATATTTGTATGTATGATTGTTATATTGATATTTTCATCTGTACATTTATAGTTGTACTGTAATATTCTCCACCAATATGGAATGTCCAAATCGATATCATGTTGGAATTTAAAAAACACTATTACTGGGACCCAAAGATCTTCATTCATATTAGAATCTGTTTGTGTTGATTATTATTGGACGAGATCCATTAGAATCTGATTGTGTTGGTTGTGAATGGACCAGATCCATTAGAATCTGATTGTGTTGGTTGTGATCGGACCAGATCCATTAGAATCTGATTGTGTTGGTTGTGATTGGACCAGATCCATTACAATCTGATTGTGTTGGTTGTGATTGGACCAGATCCAGTAGAATATGTTTGTGTTGGCTGTGATTGGACATATTTGACCTAATTTCATTCTGCTCGCAGAGTCGGGTGGATTTCTTACAGCTGATGATCGACTCTCAGAAAGGCAACGACACAAAGACAGGAGAGGAACAGACTAAAGGTACCTGCCGAACAAACACCTGTAAACTACTGTTACAAACACACACCTGGAAACTACTGATACAAACACACACCTGTTACAAACACACACCTGGAAACTACTGTTACTAACACACACATGTTAACTACTGTTACAAACACACACCTGGAAACTACTGTTACAAACACACACCTGGAAACTACTGTTACAAACACACACCTGGAAACTACTGTTACAAACACACACCTGTAAACTACTGTTACAAACACACACCTGGAAACTACTGTTACAAACACACACCTGGAAACTACTGTTACAAATACACACCTGTAAACTACTGTTACAAACACACACCTGTAAACTACGGTTACAAACACACACCTGTAAACTACGGTTACAAACACACACCTGTTACAAACACACACCTGTAAACTACTGTTACAAACACACACCTGTTACAAACACACACCTGTAAACTACTGTTACAAACACACACCTGGAAACTATTGTTACCAACACACCTGTAAACTACTGTTACAAACACACACCTGGAAACTACTGTTACAAACACACACCTGTAAACTACTGTTACAAACACACACCTGTAAACTACTGTTACAAACACACACCTGTAAACTACTGTTACAATCACACACCTGTAAACTACTGTTACAATCACACACCTGTAAACTACTGTTACAAACACACACCTGTAAACTACTGTTACAAACACACACCTGTAAACTACTGTTACAATCACACACCTGTAAACTACTGTTACAAACACACACCTGGAAACTATTGTTACCAACACACACCTGTAAACTACTGTTACAAACACACACCTGTAAACTACTGTTACAAACACACACCTGTAAACTACTGTTACAAACACACACCTGTAAACTACTGTTACAAACACACACCTGTAAATTACTGTTACAAACACACACCTGTAAACTACTGTTACAAACACACACCTGGAAACTACGGTTACAAACACACACCTGTTACAAACACACACCTGTAAACTACTGTTACAAACACACACCTGTTACAAACACACACCTGTAAACTACTGTTACAAACACACACCTGGAAACTATTGTTACCAACACACCTGTAAACTACTGTTACAAACACACACCTGGAAACTACTGTTACAAACATACACCTGGAATCTATTGTTACCAACACACCTGTAATCTACTGTTACAAACACACACCTGTAAACTACTGTTACAAACACACACCTGTAAACTACTCTTACAATCACACACCTGTAAACTACGGTTACAATCACACACCTGTAAACTACTGTTAAAAACACACACCTGTAAACTACTGTTACAAACACACACCTGTTACAAACACACACCTGTAAACTACGGTTACAAACACACACCTGTTACAAACACACACCTGGAAACTACTGTTACAAACACACACCTGTTACAAACACACACCTGGAAACTACTGTTACAAACACACACCTGTAAACTACTGTTACAAACACACACCTGTAAATTACTGTTACAAACACACACCTGTTACAAACACACACCTGTAAATTACTGTTTCAAACACACACCTGTAATCTACTGTTACAAACACACACCTGTAAACTACTGTTACAAACACACACCTGTACACTACTGTTACAAACACACACCTGTTACAAACACACACCTGCAAACTGCTGTTACAAACACACCTGTTACAAACACACACCTGGAAACTACTGTTACAAACACACACCTGTAAATTACTGTTTCAAACACACACCTGTTACAAACACACACCTGTAAATTACTGTTAAAAACACACACCTGTAAACTACTGTTACAAACACACACCTGTAAATTACTGTTTCAAACACACACCTGTTACAAACACACACCTGTAAATTACTGTTTCAAACACACACCTGTAATCTACATATTCTCTCTCCGTCTCTCCCTCCCTCCACAGGACTGACTGATCATGAGATCTTGTCTCAGGCCATTATCTTCATCTTCGGTGGCTACGAGACCAGCAGCACTACTATGAGTTTCCTGGCCTATAACCTGGCAACCAATCCCCACACCATGACCAAACTGCAGGAGGAGATAGATACGGTGTTCCCCAACAAGGTAACCCCCAAACCATGACCAAACTGCAGGAGGACATAGATACGGTGTTCCCCAACAAGGTAACCCCCACACCATGACCAAACTGCAGGAGGAGATAGATACTGTGTTCCATAACAAGGTAACCCCCACACCATGACCAAACTGCAGGAGGAGATAGATACTGTGTTCCCCAACAAGGTAACCCCCACACCTTGACCAAACTGCAGGAGGAGATAGATACTGTGTTCCCCAACAAGGTAACCCCCACACCTTGACCAAACTGCAGGAGGAGATAGATACTGTGTTCCCCAACAAGGTAACCCCCACACCATGACCAAACTGCAGGAGGACATAGATACGGTGTTCCCCAACAAGGTAACCCCCACACCATGACCAAACTGCAGGAGGAGATAGATACTGTGTTCCATAACAAGGTAACCCCCACACCATGACCAAACTGCAGGAGGAGATAGATACTGTGTTCCCCAACAAGGTAACCCCCACACCTTGACCAAACTGCAGGAGGAGATAGATACTGTGTTCCCCAACAAGGTAACCCCCACACCTTGACCAAACTGCAGGAGGAGATAGATACTGTGTTCCCCAACAAGGTAACCCCCACACCATGACCAAACTGCAGGAGGAACTAGATACTGTGTTCTCCAACAGATGTGGTGAGGTTCTGATTTGTATGTAACCATGGTGCAGGCTCCAATCCAGTACGAAGCTCTGATGCAGATGGACTATTTGGACTGTGTGTTGAACGAGTCTCTGAGACTGTACCCCGTCGCCCCGCGACTGGAGAGGGTCGCCAAGAAGACGGTGGAGATCAACGGCATCGTCATCCCCAAAGACTGCGTTGTCCTGGTTCCCACGTGGACCCTCCACCGTGACCCAGAGATCTGGTCTGACCCTGAGGAGTTCAAACCAGAGAGGTATTGGACCGCACCGTAACCACAATCCAACCACAACACAACCTTATTATTAATACAACCACAGTACAACAATAACACAACCACAAATCAACTACAATACAATGTGTAATGTGTCTGCCCTCCCCCTGTTCAGGTTCAGTAAGGAGAACAAGGAGCCTATTGATCCGTACACGTACATGCCATTTGGGGCGGGGCCCAGGAACTGTATCGGGATGCGCTTCGCCATGATAATGATGAAACTGGCCATGGTCGAGATCCTCCAGAGTTTCACTTTCTCCGTCTGCGACGAGACCGAGGTGAGACGCTCACCTGAGCAGACAGAATATGACATCATTAAACATCAGTATCTGTTTCAGCATGGTCACCACGTGTTTTAACATGGTCAGCACCTGTTTTAACATGGTAACCACCTGTTTTAACATGGTAACCACCTGTTTTAACATGGTCACCACCTGTTTTAACATGGACCTGTTTTAACATGGACCTGTTTTAACATGGTCACCACCTGTTTTAACATGGTCACCACCTGTTTTAACATGGTAACCACCTGTTTTAACATGGTCACCACCTGTTTTAACATGGTCACCACCTGTTTTAACATGGACCTGTTAACATGGTCACCACCTGTTTTAACATGGTCACCACCTGTTTTAACATGAACCTGTTTTAACATGGTCACCACCCTGTTTTAACATGGACCTGTTAACATGGTCACCACCTGTTTTAACATGGACCTGTTTTAACATGGTCACCGTCTGTTTTAACATGGTCACTGCCTGTTTTAACACGGTCACCACCTGTTTAACATGGTCACCGTCTGTTTTAACACGGTCACCACCTGTTTAACATGGTCACCTCCTGTTTTAACATGGACCTGTTAACATGGTCACCTCCTGTTTTAACATGGTCACCACCTGTTTTAACATGGACCTGTTAACATGGTCACCGCCTGTTTTAACATGGACCTGTTAACATGGTCACCTCCTGTTTTAACATGGACCTGTTAACATGGTCACCTCCTGTTTTAACATGGTCACTGCCTGTTTTAACATGGACCTGTTAACATGGTCACCGCCTGTTTTAACATGGACCTGTTAACATGGTCACCACCTGTTTTAACATGGTCACCACCTGTTTAAGATGGTCACCACCTGTTTTAACATGGACCTGTTAACATGGTCACCACCTGTTTTAACATGGTCACCACCTGTTTTAACACGGTCTGTTATTCTCTATAGATCCCTTTGGAGATTGACAACCAGGGTTTGCTGATGCCAAAACGACCAATCAAACTGAGGCTGGAGCCCCGTAGCAACACCCTTAGCAACACCACCGCCACCTCTCTGAAGAGTCCAACAACGTGACCAAATGCAGGAGCACCCCACCCTACCCTAGAGCACCCCACCCTACCCTAGAGCCCCCCACCCTACCCTACCCTGGAGAACCCTAGCATATACAGTGGGGCAAAAAAGTATTTAGTCAGCCACCAATTGTGCAAGTTCTCCCAATTAAAAAGACGAGAGGCCTGTAATTTTCATCATAGGTACACTTCAACTATGACAGACAAAATTAGAAAAAAAATCCAGAAAATCACATTGTAGGATTTTTAATGAATTTATTTGCAAATGATGGTGGAAAATAAGTATTTGGTCACCTACAAACAAGCAAGATTTCTGGCTCTCACAGACCTGTAACTTCTTCTTTAAGAGGCTCCTCTGTCCTCCACTCGTTACCTGTATTAATGGCACCTGTTTGAACTTGTTATCAGTATAAAAGACACCTGTCCACAACCTCAAACAGTCACACACACAATGAATGTTCAGTTCAGTCAGTTCAATCAGAAATGACCTTTAAATTGGCACATAGCTTACAAAGCGCTGGGATTGAATGCTGGTCTCAGTCTCATGCTTGGTTTGATTAGGACTCAGTAACCCATTTCCACCAGATAAAAGAGAGATAGTAATACTATGGATGCATTAGAGGTACATGTCTTGTTAAAGTTAGACACCAGGGGGTATTAAATCCATGGCATGATGTCATGTCTGGATCCTGCACACTACTGGCTGGTGGCTGGAATTCTCCTAGAATGTAGAACTCTAGCTGGTGTTCTCTAGAACTGTACTCTCATTCTGTTCCTCTGGGTGTTCTGCTGTCCAGTCATTCCAAAATAGAATCTTTACTGTCTGTTGAGATGATCCCTGCAGCTGCTTGGTTTTCACTTTAATCATCACAAACCAATAAAATCATCACACTAATGAACAAGGTCGTCTGTGTATTCATTAACATTCATAAGACAAAACATTATAGATGATAGTCTACTGTAGGCATGTTGGTTGAAGCTCACTGTTGAAGTCAAATTTCTTCATCTAAACCAATCTCTTAGGAAAATTCACAAATCAACTTGATTGGAGGCACACAACACAAGTTTAAATACACTTAGGTTGGAGTCATTAAAACTAGTTTTTCAACCACTCCACAAATTTCTTGTTAACAAACTATAGTTTTGGCACGTCGGTTAGGACATCTACTTTGTGCATGACACAATTTTTCCAACAATAGTTTACAGACAGATTATTCCACTGTATCACAATTCCAGTGGGTCAGAATTTTACATACGCTAAGTTAACTCTGCCTTTAAACACATTGGAAAATTCCAGAAAATGTCATGGCTTTAGAAGCTTCTGATAGGCTAATTGACATCATTTGAGTCAATTGGAGGTGTACCTGTGGATGTATTTCAAGGCCTTCCTTCAAACTCAGTGTCTCTTTGCTTGACATCATGGGAAAATCAAAAGAAATCAGCCAAGACCTCAGACAAGAAATGTAGCCCTCCAAAAGTCTGGTTCATCCTTGGGAGCAATTTCCAAACACCTGAAGGTACCACGTTCATCTGTACAAACAATTTTACGCAAGTATAAACACCATGGGACCACGCAGCCGTCATACCGCTCAGGAAGGAGACCCGCTCTGTCTCCTAGAGATGAATGTACTTTGGTGTCGAAAAGTGCAAATCAATCACAGAACAACAGCAAAGGACCATGTGAAGATGCTGGAGGAAACGGGTACAAAAGTATCTATATCCACAGTAAAACGAGTCCTATATCGACATAACCTGAAAGGCCGCTCAGCAAGGAAGAAGCCACTGCTCCAAAACCGCCATAAAAAAGCCAGACTACGGTTTGCAACTGCACATGGGGACAAAGATTGTACTTTTTGGAGAAATGTCCTCAGGCCAGATGAAACAGAAATATAACTGTTTGGCCATAATCACCATCGTTATGTTTGGAGGAAAAAGGGGGAGGCTTGCAAGCCGAAGAACACCATCCCAACCGTGAAGCACGGGGGGTGGCAGCATCAGGTTGTGGGGATCCTTTGCTGCAGGAGGGACTGGTTCCCTTCACAAAATAGATGGCATCATGAAGCAGGAAAATTATGTGGATATATTGAAGCAACATCTCAAGACATCAGTCACAAAGTTAAAGCTTGGTCGCAAATGGGTCTTCCAAATGGACAATGACCCCAAGCATACTTCCAAAGTTGTGACAAAATGAACAACAAAGTCAAGGTGTTGGAGTGGCCATCACAAAGCCCTGACCTCAATCCCATAGAACATTTGTGGGCAGAACTGAAAAAGTGTGTGCGAGCAAGGAGGCCTACAAACCTGTCTCTGTTACACCAGCTCTGTCAGGAGGAAAGGGCCAAAATTCACCCAACTTATTGTGGGAAGCTTGTGGAACGCTACCCGAAACGTTTGACGCAAGTTAAACAATTTAATGGCAATGTTTCCAAATACTAATTGAGTGTATGTAAACTTCTGACCTACTGGGAATGTGATGAAATAAATAAAAGCTCAAATAAATAATTCTCTCAACTGTTATTCTGACCTTTCACAATCTTAAAATAAAGTGGTCATCCTAACTGACCTAAGACAGGGAATTTTTACTAGGAGCTGAAATAAATAATTCCCTCTACTATTATATTCTGACATTTCACATTAAAATAAATGATCCTAACAGACATAAAACATTGATACAGATTAATTGTCAGGAATTATGAAAAACTGAGTTTAAATGTATTTGGCTAAGGTGTATGTATCCTTCCGACTTTCAACTGTATATAAGTCTCAAATATTAATGTTTCAGGTGAGATCTATGCACAGCAAGTTTTTTTGGTCAATTAGTAATTAAGCTATTCTTGGAATATTTTTTAACGGTGTCCCAATTACATGGCTTTACTGTTTAATCCTAGTTTTCCCAACCGTGCAGATTTATTTCGGCTATACAGTTCCGGGTCAAACGGCTAAAGGGACATTAATGCTCAGTTAGAGGACTGCTACACGTTATGTTTTGAATTGGCTATCCTGTCATCATTATATGCTGCTGAAATGTCGCGGTTCTCTCTTCGGATAACGGACACACACACACCGCACACACGACGCGCACTGAAGGGTCATTGCGGTAATGAATTCTAACATTTTCTGGGTGTCAATCTGGACCGGTTATAGGCTACTTTGTTTAATAGAGGAACCCCAAAAATTAGAAGTCTCGGTAAGGCGCTCTGGACAGCTCCGGCCCAAGTCAAGCACTCTCCATATATATAACAATACGAGCGTTTATTTCAAAGAGCGCTCCATAAGCCACGCCCCGGTGGGCGGAGCTATGCACGTTGCAGTGGGACACCTTTTAATATGGTGAAGAGCCTCTCATTTTACCAATGGGTCCGCCATGGTTCTGTGTTGCCTAGTTATGGTAATACAGGTTTAAAGCAGTGAATGTCTTCTATTAATTTACTAGCAGCCATATAACAGCCAGGGGAAACCAATTGTTCTCACTTTATGATAGAACCTTCACAATGTTCTGCCTTGACTGGGGCGATCTTTACCCAAATTGTTAAGGATTTTCTTGTGAATCCCAGGAAAACGAGTTAAATAAATGGTGTTTTATTTTTAAAGAGACGAGCCTGGTTTAGAATAGAACATTCCGTTTTCTGCCTGAGTGTGGCGCTGTCTATTGCATTTTTTTCTGGATTATCTTGTGACCGGGAACAAAACGACATATTTTACTCAACTAGAGATTGAAATAAATGGTGTTTCTTTAAAAAAAAATATATATGCGCCTAGTTGACATGGAATGATTCCTCACCTTATTCTCCTTTTCGTTATCTATGGTTGTTGGTTATTTACCAGGCAATAAAAGGTGAAAACGGAACTAGATTTAAATAAATTGTGTTTCTTTGAAAAGATGGACCTGGGTTGACATGAACATTACATTTAGGGGAAAAGATCCTCAGACACAGAGGCTGATTATCGTTCGGGCAATCATCTCTTTATTTACATTTCTGGTTGCCATGGTGAACACAAACACAGGAGGAACTTGGAATGCTTTCTGAATTCACCCAGTAAAGTAACATAAGTAGTTCTGCAGTATCACAGCCAGGTCCAAACAGGTGCAGTAGTTCTACAGTATCACAGCCAGGTCCAAACAGGTGCAGTAGTTCTACAGTATCACAGCCAGGTCCAAACAGGTGCAGTAGTTCTACAGTATCACAGCCAGGTCCAACAGGTGCAGTAGTCCTACAGTATCACAGCCAGGTCCAACAGGTGCAGTCGTCCTACAGTATCACAGCCAGGTCCAACAGGTGCAGTAGTCCTACAGTATCACAGCCAGGTCCAACAGGTGCAGTCGTCCTACAGTATCACAGCCAGGTCCAACAGGTGCAGTAGTCCTACAGTATCACAGCCAGGTCCAACAGGTGCAGTAGTCCTACAGTATCACAGCCAGGTCCAACATGTGCAGTAGTCCTACAGTATCACAGCCAGGTCCAACATGTGCAGTAGTCCTACAGTATGACAGCCTGGTCCAACAGGTGCAGTCGTCCTACAGTATCACAGCCAGGTCCAAACAGTTGCAGTAGTCCTACAGTATCATAGCCAGGTCCAACATGTGCAGTAGTCCTACAGTATGACAGCCTGGTCCAAAAGGTGCAGTAGTCCTACTGCACCTGTTTTAGACCAGGGCCCATAGGGCAATAAATATAGTTTAGGGGCAGATTTATGTAATCTTGTCATCAGGAGATTTCATTAGCTATTTACTCATACTTATTCCCCACAGAACACTGTTATTCCCCACAGAACACTACTGTTATTCCCCACAGAACACTACTGTTATTCCCCACAGAACACTACTGTTATTCCCCACAGAACACTGCTGTTATTCCCCACAGAACCCTACTGTTATTCCCCACAGAACACTACTGTTGTTCCCCACAGAACACTACTGTTGTTCCCCACAGAACAACACTGTTATTCCCCACAGAACACTACTGTTATTCTCCACAGAACACTACTGTTATTCCCCACAGACACTACTGTTATTCCCCACAGAACACTACTGTTATTCCCCACAGAACACTACTGTTATTCCCCACAGAACACTACTGTTATTCCCCACAGAACATTACTGTTATTCCCCACAGAACACTACTGTTATTCCCAACAGAACACTACTGTTATTCCCCACAGAAGACTACTGTTGTTCCCCACAGAACACTACTGTTATTCCCCACAGAACATTACTGTTATTCCCCACAGAACACTGCTGTTATTCTCCACAGAACATTACTGTTATTCCCCACAGAACACTGCTGTTATTCCCCACAGAACACTGCTGTTATTCCCCACAGAACACTGCTGTTATTCCCCACAGAACACTACTGTTATTCCCCACAGAACACTACTGTTATTCCCCACAGAACATTACTGTTATTCCCCACAGAACACTACTGTTATTCCCCACAGAACACTACTGTTATTCCCCACAGAACACTACTGTTATTCCCCACAGAACACTACTGTTATTCCCCACAGAACATTACTGTTATTCCCCACAGAACATTACTGTTATTCCCCACAGAACACTACTGTTATTCCCCACAGAACATTACTGTTATTCCCCACAGAACACTACTGTTGTTCCCCACAGAACACTACTGTTGTTCCCCACAGAACAACACTGTTATTCCCCACAGAACACTACTGTTATTCTCCACAGAACACTACTGTTATTCCCCACAGACACTACTGTTATTCCCCACAGAACACTACTGTTATTCCCCACAGAACACTACTGTTATTCCCCACAGAACACTACTGTTATTCCCCACAGAACATTACTGTTATTCCCCACAGAACACTACTGTTATTCCCCACAGAACATTACTGTTATTCCCCACAGAACAACACTGTTGTTCCCCACAGAACACTGCTGTTATTCCCCACAGAACACTGCTGTTATTCCCCACAGAACATTGCTGTTATTCCCCACAGAACATTACTGTTATTCCCCACAGAACACTACTGTTATTCCCCACAGAACACTACTGTTATTCCCCACAGAACACTACTGTTATTCCCCACAGAACATTACTGTTATTCCCCACAGAACATTACTGTTATTCCCCACAGAACACTGCTGTTATTCCCCACAGAACACTGCTGTTATTCCCCACAGAACATTACTGTTATTCCCCACAGAACATTACTGTTATTCCCCACAGAACACTACTGTTATTCCCCACAGAACATTACTGTTATTCCCCACAGAACACTACTGTTATTCTCCACAGAACACTACTGTTATTCCCCACAGACACTACTGTTATTCCCCACAGAACACTACTGTTATTCCCCACAGAACACTACTGTTATTCCCCACAGAACACTACTGTCATTCCCCACAGAACACTACTGTTATTCCCCACAGAACATTACTGTTATTCCCCACAGAACACTACTGTTACTCCCTACAGAACATTACTGTTATTCCCCACAGAACACTACTGTTATTCCCAACAGAACATTACTGTTATTCCCCACAGAACACTACTGTTATTCTCCACAGAACATTACTGTTATTCCCCACAGAACACTACTGTTATTCCCCACAGAACACTACTGTTATTCCCCACAGAACACTACTGTTATTCCCCACAGAACATTACTGTTATTCCCCACAGAACACTACTGTTATTCCCAACAGAACATTACTGTTATTCCCCACAGAACACTACTGTTATTCTCCACAGAACACTACTGTTATTCCCCACAGAACACTACTGTTATTCCCCACAGAACACTACTGTTATTCCCCACAGAACACTACTGTTATTCCCCACAGAACATTACTGTTATTCCCCACAGAACACTACTGTTATTCCCCACAGAACATTACTGTTATTCCCCACAGAACACTACTGTTATTCCCCACAGAACAACACTGTTATTCCCCACACGTATTTTACTATTCCACTTCTTCACAGCTATGCCCGTGTAAATCACATGGTAATAATCTGATATCCCTACTAGTGTGTTTTGACAACGAAAGATATGAGGTTATGTATTTTTTTTGCAGCCATTCATGGACTGTTTTGAATAAAGTCATACGAATAAGCATTGGATATGAAACAAATACGAGAAACAAATATAATTTATTGACATTCTATTATTGTGCATATATATATATATACATATATACCTATATACATATGTTAGGAAGAGATGGTGGGGGGGGGGACTCACAACTCGTAAACACATCATATTTTCTCTCTGTAAAGGTAAGATGACGTCGTGGATCTTCAACCGGTCGGCATAAAACCACCCGAATATTGACATTCATTTAGATTGTTCTAGAAAGTTGGGTGATTTTGAGAAATGAATCGTTATGACAAGAACATTTTTCCAAACACCCAGAACAGACACAGATCAAGGGATGTCCAACTCTCCCGGAGAGTTTCTTCCAGACCTATTGTTAAAGAGATAGTTCACCAAAAATTAATACATGTTTTGCGTCCTTACCTTGAAAGCAGTCTAAGGACAAGCAGACTGCAATCTATGATTTGGTTCCCTTCTGCCATCAACCATTAATAGAACATCCTTCCTGTGCAGAGCCTTGGTGTGGTGGTAAAACTCCCTGGCACGTTGTCACATACAACTTTCCACCTGAGAACATGGATCAATCCCTGCATCCCAACCTTCTCACTGTTTCTAGCATTTGCCAGTCTCCCGATCTCATTTCCTTACTGTCTGAATAAACCACCAATTTGTCCCCCCCCCCCCAAAAAAAAAAAATATATTATCACACTTTCCATTTCATTCCCCATAAATCTCAAAGCAAAAAAAGTAGTCTAATTTGTTGTGTTCATTTCATGTTTACCTAATTTTCCACCCTGGTCATAGACATGTCTATGTATTATATTGTAAGGCTAGAGGTATTGTATTGTAGGGCTAGAGGTATTGTATTGTATGGCTAGAGGTATTGTATTGTAGGGCTAGAGGTATTGTATTGTATTGTAGGGCTAGAGGTATTGTATTGTATTGTAGGGCTAGAGGTATTGTATTGTATGGCTAGAAGTATTGTATTGTAGGGCTAGAGGTATTGTATTGTAGGGCTAGAGGTATTGTATTGTAGGGCTAGAGGTATTGTATTGTAGGGCTAGAGGTATTGTATTGTAGGGCTAGATGTATTGTATTGTATTGTAGGGCTAGAGGTATTGTATTGTATGGCTAGAAGTATTGTATTGTAGGGCTAGAGGTATTGTATTGTAGGGCTAGAGGTATTGTATTGTAGGGCTAGAGGTATTGTATTGTATGGCTAGAGGTATTGTATTGTATTGTAGGGCTAGAGGTATTGTATTGTAGGGCTAGAGGCATTGTATTGTATTGTAGGGCTAGAGGTATTGTATTGTATTGTAGGGCTAGAGGTATTGTATTGTATGGCTAGAAGTATTGTATTGTATGGCTAGAGGTATTGTATTGTAGGGCTAGAGGTATTGTATTGTATGGCTAGAGGTATTGTATTGTATTGTAGGGCTAGAGGTATTGTATTCTATTGTAGGGCTGAAGGTATTGTATTGTATGGCTAGAAGTATTGTATTGTAGGGCTAGAGGTATTGTAATGTAGGGCTAGAGATATTGTATTGTAGGGCTAGAGGTATTGTATTGTATGGCTAGAGGTATTGTATTGTATTGTAGGGCTAGAGGTATTGTATTGTAGGGCTAGAGGCATTGTATTGTATTGTAGGGCTAGAGGTATTGTATTGTATGGCTAGAGGTATTGTATTGTAGGGCTAGAGGTATTGTATTGTAGGGCTAGAGGTATTGTATTGTAGGGCTAGAGGTATTGTATTGTATGGCTAGAGGTATTGTATTGTATTGTAGGGCTAGAGGTATTGTATTGTAGGGCTAGAGGTATTGTATTGTAGGGCTAGAGGTATTGTATTGTAGGGCTAGAGGTATTGTATTGTAGGGCTAGAGGTATTGTATTGTATTGTAGGGCTAGAGGTATTGTATTGTATTGTAGGGCTAGAGGTATTGTATTGTATTGTAGGGCTAGAGGTATTGTATTGTATGGCTAGAGGTATTGTATTGTAGGGCTAGAGGTATTGCATTGTAGGGCTGAAGGTATTGTATTGTAGGGCTAGAGGTATTGTATTGTAGGGCTAAAGGTATTGTATTGTAGGGCTAGAGGTATTGTATTGTAGGGCTAGAGGTATTGTATTGTAGGGCTAAAGGTATTGTACTGTATTGTAGGGCTAGATGTATTGTATTATATTGTAGGGCTAAAGTTATTGTATTGTAGGGCTAAAGGTATTGTATTGTAGGGCTAAAGGTATTGTATTGTAGGGCTAGAGGTATTGTATTGTATTATATAGAGGTATTGTATTGTAGGGCTAAAAGTACTGTATTGTAGGGCTTAAGGTATTGTATTGTAGGGCTAGAGGTATTGTATTGTATTATATAGAGGTATTGTATTGTAGGGCTAAAAGTACTGTATTGTAGGGCTTAAGGTATTGTATTGTAGGGCTAGAGGTATTGTATTGTATTATATAGTGGTATTGTATTGTAGGGCTGAAGGTATTGTATTGTAGGGCTAGAGGTATTGTATTCTATTATAGGGCTAGAGGTATTGTATTGTATTGTAGGGCTAGAGGTATTGTATTGTAGGGCTAGAGGTATTGTATTGTATTGTAGGGCTTAAGGTATTGTATTGTATTGTAGGGCTTAAGGTATTGTATTGTAGGGCTAGAGGTATTGTATTGTATTGTAGTGCTTAAGGTATTGTATTGTAGGGCTAGAGGTATTGTATTGTATTGTAGGGCTAGAGGTATTGTATTGTAGGGCTAAAGGTATTGTATTGTGGGGCTAGAGGTATAGTATTGTAGGGCTAGAGGTATTGTATTGTAGGGCTAGAGGTATTGTATTGTAGGGCTGAAGGTATTGTATTGTAGGGCTAAAGGTATTGTATTGTATTATATAGAGGTATTGTATTGTAGGGCTAGAGGTATTGTATTGTAGGGCTAGAGGTATTGTATTGTAGGGCTAGAGGTATTGTATTGTAGGGCTAGAGGTATTGTATTGTAGGGCTAGAGGTATTGTATTGTAGGGCTGAAGGTATTGTATTGTATTGTAGGGCTAGAGGTATTGTATTGTATGGCTAGAGGTATTGTATTGTAGGGCTAGAGGTATTGCATTGTAGGGCTGAAGGTATTGTATTGTAGGGCTAAAGGTGTTGTATTGTAGGGCTAGAGGTATTGTATTGTAGGGCTAGAGGTATTGCATTGTAGGGCTGAAGGTATTGTATTGTATTATATAGAGGTATTGTATTGTAGGGCTAAAGGTATTGTATTGTAGGGCTAGAGGTATTGTATTGTATAATATAGAGGTATTGTATTGTAGGGCTAGAGGTATTGTATTGTAGGGCTAGAGGTATTGTATTGTAGGGCTAGAGGTATTGTATTGTAGGGCTAGAGGTATTGTATTGTAGGGCTAGAGGTATTGTATTCTATTGTAGGGCTAGAGGTATTGTATTGTATTGTAGGGCTAGAGGTATTGTATTCTATTGTAGGGCTAGAGGTATTGTATTCTATTGTAGGGCTAGAGGTATTGTATTGTAGGGCTAGAGGTATTCTATTGTAGGGCTAGAGGTATTGTATTGTATTGTAGGGCTAGAGGTATTGTATTGTATTGTAGGGCTAGAGGTATTGTATTCTATTGTAGGGCTGAAGGTATTGTATTGTATTGTAGGGCTGAGGGTACCACCTGTGTATCTGAAGATTGTGGGTTCACTTCCTGGAGTATACATTTAGACAATTCTTAATTTACAGTGTTGACATCCCCCTTCTCCGACACACACACACGCACGCACACACAGACAGACACACACACATTCACTTATTTCCATTTATTAAGTGTGGTACTACCGTGTGTGTCTTACTAGTGTCAGTGAGTGTGGTGGTACTACCGTGTGTGTCTTACTAGTGTCAGTGAGTGTGGTGGTACTACCGTGTGTGTCTTACTAGTGTCAGTGAGTGTGGTGGGTGGTACTACTGTGAGTGTCTTATTGGTGTCAGTGAGTGGTACTACTGTGTGTGTCTTACTGGTGTCAGTGAGTGTGGTGGGTGGTACTACTGTGTGTGTCTTACTGGTGTCAGTGAATGTGGTGGGTGGTACTACTGTGTGTGTCTTACTGGTGTCAGTGAGTGTGGTGGTTGGTACTACTGTGTGTGTCTTACAAGTGTCAGTGAGTGGTACTACTGTGTGTGTCTTACTAGTGTCAGTGAGTGTGGTGGTACTACTGTGAGTGTCTTACTAGTGTCAGTGAGTGTGGTGGTGGGTACTACCGTGTGTGTCTTACTAGTGTCAGTGAGTGTGGTGGTTGGTACTACTGTGTGTGTCTTACTGGTGTCAGTGAGTGTGGTGGTACTACTGTGTGTGTCTTACTAGTGTCAGTGAGTGTGGTGGTGGGTACTACCGTGTGTGTCTTACTAGTGTCAGTGAGTGTGGTGGTTGGTACTACTGTGTGTGTCTTACTGGTGTCAGTGAGTGGTACTACTGTCTGTGTCATACTAGTGTCAGTGAGTGGTACTACTGTGTGTGTCTTACTAGTGTCAGTGAGTGGTACTTCTGTGTGAATGTTCTTCCATGGCCTGCATTACTCACCAGACATGTCACCCATTGAGCATGTTTGGGATGCTCTGGATCGACGTGTACGACACAGTGCTCCAGTTCCCGCTAATATCCAGCAACTTCAACCACAGCCATTGAAGAGGAGTGGAACAACATTCCACAGGCCACAATCAACAGCCTGATCAACTCAATACGAAGGAGATGTTGTGTCGCGCTGCATGAGGCAAATGGTGGTCACACCACACACTGACTGGTTTTCTGATCCACCAGCCTCTACCTTTACACAAAAAAAAACTGTATTCCCAGTAATGTGAAGTCCATAGATTAGGGCCTAATTTATTTATTTCAATTGACTGATTTCCTTATATGAACTGTAACTCAGTAAAATCTTATTGTTACATAACACATTCATATTTATATTTTTGTTCAGTGTAAGTTTAAAAGCAACATTTGCTTTCATTGAATTATTATTATTATTATTATTATTTTTTTAAGGCATGAAAAGGTATAGAGTAATGGGATACTATCTTACTGTGGTGTGTGAAGAATCCAATACGTTACCTTGTCTGTGGCACAAATCACACTATTGTGGAAGCACCTCCTCTAGCAGTATGAATGAGGCTGTTTGAGAAGGTTTTGAATCCTAAGCAACCTGCCTTACACATTGTTTTAAAGTACAATAGACCAACATGGCTACTGTAGTAGGTCAAAAAGCTGTTGTGCTGGGAAAACCCTTGGTAGAGCATGGGTGGAAGAGGCCTTGTGGTGGCATTTGTTAATTTCCTATCTTTTGTTTGGCTTCAGACCAATGTCCATTCTCACTTAAAACTGAGTTTCTGTTTTGTTTTTAATCACACACACACACACACACACACACACACACACACACACACACACACACACACACACACACACACACACACACACACACACACACACACACACACACACAGACACACACACACACACACACACACACACACACACACACACACACACACACAGACACACACACACACACACACACACACACACACAATATATATATATATTTTTTGATTGATCAATACATATTTATAATGTATTAATTTAAGCCTAATTGTCGTGTTGTCGGGTCATTACGTAGGTTTCGTTTCCGATCCCAATACCGCCCTCGTGTGGATGTAAATACACAGCGCTGCCCATACAACCACAACAACAAACAAATATTAGTTTTGAAACATCAGTCAACTGTGGTATTTTGGATGCAGTATAATTACTCTATTTAAAAATATATATATAAAAAAACAGTGCTATTTTGTACGCAGTATTTGTAACATACAGCTGTTAGACTTTAAGTGCAGTTAAATTGCACTGACTGCAATCTTTTTTCCCGTTAGGGTGGTAACTCGCCTGGTCCCATTCCAAACTACTGATCCACTCTCCACACTTTCCAGTTCTCTTGTACTTTCCGCATTTATAAACACAGTGTAGAGAGAATCTCTGGTCACCAAGTTCATCTCCTTCACACAGTGAAAAGTTCACCTTCATGTTACGAACAAACAGTCGGGGATAGCAGTGACCAAACAAGTAAATCTGCTCAAATTAAAAAACATTTCTCATTCTGGCCCGGAACCAATGCCATGTGTCACGCACGTGTCGTCCGGTTCCTGGAAACGAGCATTAACCCTCTCCCGTCCAAAGCCTCCTTTTCCCGTTTAGAAACAAATAAGACAAAAACAATTCATCTTAAGATAATATTGTTAAATAAGATTCCAATATGCCTAACATCTTCAATAATAAGTCATTCTGGTCTTGAACAATGCTACAAATAAATAGGCCTCGTGGGTTATGGGCTGGGGGTGTATATATTGAGCAGCAACAGTGTGATGTTTACCACTTCTCTTATCGGTGTTATTGGACTGAGGGTCGAGACAACTTTTTCGAAACTAACGCCATTTCCGGATTCACACTCCCTCATTCACCCCGGGTTTTCGCCGCGGCCAGAATCCATGTTGTTTCTGTCTCTCTCCCACAGCGACGGAGCTCGTGAGCGGCCCGTCCAATAACCCTTCACGTTACTGGGACCTGTGTGTCTGAGAGTCGAGAGTGTGTTTGTATTCAACCCCCCCCCTCCACCCCACCCCCCCAAAAAAGAAGATGGCAGACTTTCGGGACGACACGGGAGCTCAAGCCCTACTGGCCTTGCAATCTGCCCCGTGCAGCCCTGTTCGAGTCGGGGTGACCTCACCCGCATACCCTCCCAATTTCACCTTCTCGGGCTCTTCGGTGCTGAGTCGGGGCTGCGCGATGCCTCCTCGCCTCGAGTCTCCTCCTCGGGCCCTGGCCAGGCTCGAAGGCCGGGACTTTGATTTCGTCATGAGGCAGCGGACGGTGACCGTAGGCCGTAACTCGTCGCACGGCTCCGTGGATATAAACATGGGTCACTCGAGCTTCATCTCTCGGCGGCACCTCCAGATCACCTTCGAGGAGCCGTGCGGGTTTTCGCTGCGCTGCCTCGGGAAGAACGGCGTGTTCGTGGACGGCGTGTTTCAGAGGAGAGGCGCGCCTCCCCTGCAGCTGCCCCGGGAGTAAGTACCTGCCACAAGTCACAGTTTTTAGCTGCCTACTGTAAAGTTAGCAACATTAGCATGCTAGTTATGTTAAGCAAACTTTTTTGGGGGACTTGTTTATAAACAAACACCTGCCACAATTCACATTTTTAGCTTCCTACTTTAAGTTAGAAAGTTCAGACCACTAGTCAAAGTTGTCTACTCTATGCATTAACCATTCGCATTGAAAATACATTGTTATATATATATATATATATATATATATATATATATATATATATATATATATATCCACAGTCTCCTAACTTGGTTTAAAACTACATTGGGAAGATACGAGCTAACTTGAGCTGTTTAGCTAAAGTGAATCCATTGCAGACGTGAGTAAAGTCGTATGGAAGGTTTTTTTTAGGAGACTGCGCAGTGTAGCTAAACGGAAACATTTTAGAGTTAATTTGTATTAACTAGCTACTCACTGTGGTTTTGACGGACGAGTTAATTTGTGTTAACTAGCTACTCACTTTGACGGACGGCGGTGGCGACATTGCGTCCCGTAAACACCAGAATGTAAACAGTCACTCTCAAGTCAGCATGACGGCTATTTACTATCAAATCAAAGTTTATTGGTCGCGTAACACAGATTTGCAGGCTCAGTAAAATACGTGTGTTTCTAGCTCCCAACAGGGCACTAATACCTAGCAAGAAATAATACAAAAAATACACACATTATCCCCCCCCCCCCCCCCCCCCCCCCCCAAAAAAAAAAAAAATCTATAGACAGACATCACACACTAATCCACTAATTTGAAGGGGTTTAATATATACATGAATAATACATGGCCAAAAGTACGTGGACACTCCTTCAAATGAGTGGATTCGTTTATTTCAGCCGCACCTGTTCCTGACAGCTGTATATAATCGAACACACGGCCATGCAATCTCCATAGACAAACATTGGCAGTAGAATGGCCTTAGTGATGAGCTCAGTGACTTTCAACGTGGCAACAAGTCAGGTTGTAAAATGTCTGCCCTGCTAGAGCTGCCCCCCAGTCAACTATAAGTGCTGTTATTGTGAAGGGGAAACGTCTAGGAGCAACAACGGCTCGGCCTCGAAGTGGTAGGACACACCATTTTTAAATGTTATTAAATAAATCTTTAATTAGGCAAGTCAATTAAGAACACATTCTTATTTACAATGACTGCCAATGTAACAGTATAACTTTAGACCGTCCCCAGCCGGGCGCGAACCAGGGACCCTCTGCTCACATCAACAACAGTTACCCACGAAGCATCGTTACCCATCATTTGAAAGGAAACACTGAAGTTTGTGGAAATGTTAAATTAATGTAGGAGAATGTAACACATTAGATCTGGTAAATTATAATACATTTCCTTATCTAACTTAGGACTTTAGGTGCCATTTAGATTTTGGCCACTAGATGGCAGCAGTGTATGTGCAAAGTTTTAGCCTGATTCAATGAACCATTGCATTTCTGTTCAAGATATTGTATCAAGACTGACCAAATGTGGCTAATTGGTTTATTAATACATGTTCAAGTTCATAATTGTGCACTCTCCTCAAACAATAGCATGGTATTAGTTCACTGTAATAGCTACTGTAAATTAGACGGTGCAGTTAGATTAACAAGAATTTAAGCTTTATGCCAATATCAGGTATGTCTACGTCCTGGGAAATGTTCTTGTTACTTACAACCTCATGCCAATCACATTAGCCTACGTTAGCTCAACCGTCCCGCGGAGGAACCCGCCGACTCTGTAGAGGTTTTAAACTTATTGCTGGGTTGGAACTAAAGCCTGCACTACCAGGAAGTAGGAAGTGTTCTACTGAAGAGATGTCTAGTAACTCTAAGATATATACTGAAGTAAACACCTCCGTCCGTCTTCCTCCCGATCTCCTCTTCCCTTTCCTCCTCTCCTCTTCCCTTTCCCCCTCTCCTCCTCTTCCCTCTCCTCCTCTTCCCTCTTCCCTCTCCTCCCCTTCCCTCTCCTCCTCTTCCCTCTCCTCCTCCTAGATGTGTGTTCAGGTTCCCCAGTACAGTGATCAAAATCCAGTTCTCCTCTCTGTTGTCTGGGGAGGAGTCGAGAGAGGAGGAGCAGCGGTCTCCCCCGCCCCGCCTCACCCTCCTCCCACACATCTCCCCCCTCAAGATCAGCATTCCCACAATGCACCACGAGGACCTGCGACACCTGGTCAGCCCGCTACCCTCTCCGACAGGGACCCTCAGGTGAGGAGACACACCAACACATGCCTGCTCACACACACACGTTCAGAATCTCTGAATTGGCTTTAGTGGAGGCTCGTGCCATGACATCATCATTCAGGGGAATTTCAGATTGTCCCTTATTTGTCTAGTGTCTAACAACATGATCTTATTTCAAGATATAGCTCTATCTTTTATTTCAAGATATAGCTCTATCTTTTATTTCAAGATATAGCTCTATCTTTTATTTCAATATATAGCTCTTATCTTTTCTACGTACTTTTATATCTGGGTTTTAGTCATTTTAATTTCCTATAAATTTAATTTACAATAAAAACATTTATCCGTTTTGAAAAATTCTATCCTTTTATTATTATTATTATTGTTATTGTTATTATTATTATTATTATTATTATTATTATTATTATTATTATTATTATCTTCTTTACTGTTTGGACATAGGCACCTGAAAACACTCGCCCAATACTTTGAGTCAGAATTTTAAAAAACCTGGAAAGAGGAAGTATTCTAGCACATTCCCTGTGTGTCTGTCTCCCCCTGGTGGTGTGTGTGTTGTCCTGCACCACGTGGGCCATCCGGTGTCATAGTATGTGTACACAAGCCATATATGGCAGGGCAGCCGCTAGCAGGCTCCTGATTGGTCCAACCCCAGGTTTTTTTTTGTTTTTTTTTGCCTCGGCTTGTGTTTTTTTCTCCTGCTCTCCACTCACTGGTTTCCTTTTCAGAGCTCCCCCTTAGGCCCCACTCTCACACATACTCCAGCACACACTCACTAACACACTCACTCCCCCCCATACACACACTCACACACTCTCCCCCATACACACACACACACTCCCCCATACACACACTCCCCCATACACACACTCTCCCCCATACACACACACACCCCTTCCCTCGCTCCTATCACACTGTGACCTTTTTCAGGCTTGCTACCCCCCCACAACAATTAACACACTAACACATATACGTACATACACACACACACACACACACACACACACACACACACACACACACACACACACACACTCCCAAAACAAAAACATTGGGCCTTCACATGGTAATACGAGCCACTGATCTAGTTGGACAAGTTTATACTGTGTGTGTTTATATTCTCCCCAAACCTCCCCCTCTCCTTGGCAGTTCTCGTGCTGACACTGTTGGGGGGGGGGGGGGGGGGGGGGGGGGGAGAAAGACGGAGAAGAGGAGGGATGTGTAGGGAGAGGAGGGGGTGGAGTGTTGTCGTTTGTAGCACAAGTAAGGTGCTGAAAAAAGACTGATTTATTAAAGAATACATGAGTGAAGAAAAGGTTGTGAGAGGTTAATGACAGGGGTTACCACCCTGTTAATTACAACTATCTATTTCTCTAGTTCTACAGTTGTGTCCTTTGGAGGTTCTAGAGTTGTACGCCTATTTGCATAGTTCTAGAGTTGTACGCCTATTTGCATAGTTCTAGAGTTGTACGCCTATTTGCATAGTTCTAGAGTTGTACGCCTATTTGCATAGTTCTAGAGTTGTACGCCTATTTGCATAGTTCTAGAGTTGTACGCCTATTTGCATAGTTCTAGAGTTGTACGCCTATTTGCATAGTTCTAGAGTTGTACGCCTATTTGCATAGTTCTAGAGTTGTACGCCTATTTGCATAGTTCCATAGTTGTACACCTATTTACATAGTTCTAGAGTTGTATCATTGTACTTTTCCAGCTAGTTCTACGGTTGTTTGATTATAGCTCTACGGTTGTTTGATTATAGCTCTACGGTTGTTTGATTATAGTTCTACGGTTGTTTGATTATAGTTCTACGGTTGTTTGATTATAGTTCCAGCTAGTTCTACGGTTGTTTGATTATAGTTCTACGGTTGTATTGATTATAGTTCCAGCTAGTTCTACGGTTGTTTGATTATAGTTCCAGCTAGTTCTACGGTTGTTTGATTATAGTTCTACGGTTGTTTGATTATAGTTCTACGGTTGTTTGATTATAGTTCTACGGTTGTTTGATTATAGTTCTACGGTTGTTTGATTATAGTTCTACGGTTGTTTGATTATAGCTCCAGCTAGCTCTACGGTTGTTTGATTATAGTTCTACGGTTGTTTGATTATAGTTCCAGCTAGTTCTACGGTTGTTTGATTATAGTTCTACGGTTGTTTGATTATAGTTCTACGGTTGTTTGATTATAGTTCCAGCTAGTTCTACGGTTGTTTAAATATAGTTCTACGGTTGTTTGATTATAGTTCTACGGTTGTTTGATTATAGTTCTACGGTTGTTTGATTATAGCTCCAGTTAGTTCTATGGTTGTTTGATTTATAGTTCTATGGTTGTTTGATTTATAGTTCTACGGTTGTTTGATTTATAGTTCTACGGTTGTTTGATTATAGTTCTACGGTTGTTTGATTATAGTTCTACGGTTGTTTGATTATAGCTCCAGTTAGTTATACGGTTGTTTGATTATAGTTCTACGGTTGTTTGATTATAGCTCCAGTTAGTTATACGGTTGTTTGATTATAGTTCTACGGTTGTTTGATTATAGTTCTACGGTTGTTTGATTATAGCTCCAGTTAGTTATACGGTTGTTTGATTATAGTTCTACGGTTGTTTGATTATAGCTCTACGGTTGTTTGATTATAGCTCTACGGTTGTTTGATTATAGCTCCAGTTAGTTATACGGTTGTTTGATTATAGTTCTACGGTTGTTTGATTATAGCTCTACGGTTGTTTGATTATAGCTCTACGGTTGTTTGATTATAGCTCTACGGTTGTTTGATTATAGCTCTACGGTTGTTTGATTATAGCTCTACGGTTGTTTGATTATAGCTCTACGGTTGTTTGATTATAGCTCTACGGTTGTTTGATTATAGCTCTACGGTTGTTTGATTATAGCTCTACGGTTGTTTGATTATAGCTCTACGGTTGTTTGATTATAGCTCTACGGTTGTTTGATTATAGCTCCAGTTAGTTCTACGGTTGTTTGATTATAGTTCTACGGTTGTTTGATTATAGTTCTACGGTTGTTTGATTATAGCTCTACGGTTGTTTGATTATAGCTCTACGGCTGTTTGATTATAGCTCTACGGTTGTTTGATTATAGTTCCAGCTAGTTCTACGGTTGTTTGATTATAGCTCTACGGTTGTTTGATTATAGCTCCAGCTAGCTCTACGGTTGTTTGATTATAGTTCTACGGTTGTTTGATTATAGCTCCAGCTAGCTCTACGGTTGTTTGATTATAGTTCTACGGTTGTTTGATTATAGCTCCAGCTAGTTCTACGGTTGTTTGATTATAGTTCCAGCTAGTTCTACGGTTGTTTGATTATAGCTCCAGCTAGTTCTACGGTTGTTTGATTATAGTTCTACGGTTGTTTGATTATAGCTCCAGCTAGTTCTACGGTTGTTTGATTATAGTTCCAGCTAGTTCTACGGTTGTTTGATTATAGCTCCAGCTAGTTCTACGGTTGTTTGATTATAGTTCTACGGTTGTTTTGATTATAGTTTTATAGTTGTACAGTTTAATTTGAGTTTGAACGTTTTTTAAATCTAACTTTTCCTGTCTATTTTCTTTCTCTCTCCTTTCATACGTCTTTCACTCTTCTTCTTCCTCATCTCTCCTTCCTCTTCTTTTGTTTGAACCACCTGCAGACGCACTACAGCATCTGAGCCAAAACAAACACACACACACACTCTCCCCTGGAAACCAGTGTTTACTTTGCTGCCCAGAGGAGGGGCCTGTGTGTGTGTGTGTGTGTGGTCTTGGGATCTTCCCACTGTAACGTAGGGATATACAGTGCCTTCAGAAAGTATTCAAACCACTTGACTTTTTACACCTTTTGTTAACGTTAAAGCCTTATTCTAAATTGGATTATATCGTCCCCCCCCCCACCTCATCAATCTACACACAATACCCCATAATGACATCACAATACCCCATAATGACATCACAATACCCCATAATTACAAAGTAAATACATATAAATATATATCACATTTTACGTAAGTATTCAGACCCTTCCCTCAGTACTTTGTTGAAGCACCTTCGGCAGCGATTACAGCATCGAGTCTTCTTGGGTTTGACGCTACAAGCTTGGCACACCTGTATTTGGGGAAATTTCTCCCATTTTTCTCTGCAGATCCTCTCAAGCTCTGTCAGGTTGGATGGGGAGCGTCGCTGCACAGTTATTTTCAGGTCTCTTCAGAGATGTTTGATCGGGTTCAAGTCCGGGCTCTGGCTGGGCCACTCACAGTATTTGGTTATAAATGTAATGTTGCCGGGTGGTCAACCATCCTCCAGGAGATTCCAGCTGCTGGGGGTGCAGGCTTTTACTCCAGCCCTGCTCTAACACAACCACGTTGTAAAATATCAGCTGCTCTACAGGAACCTTGATAAGCTGACTGGTGTGTTTGAGCAGGGTTGGACCAAGAACCAAGACCCCAGTAGCTCTCCAGATGGAGGGGTGACAGACCACATGTGTTTTATACAGCATCCAATAAGAGCAGAGCAGGCTTGAATAGCAGGAGATGGTATCTAATACATGGGATCAGACAACAGCAGCAGGAGATGGTATCTAATACATGGGATCAGACAGCAGGAGGAGATGGTATCTAATACATGGGATCAGACAGCAGGAGGAGATGGTATCTAATACATGGGATCAGACAGCAGGAGGAGATGGTATCTAATACATGGGATCAGACAGCAGGAGGAGATGGTATCTAATACATGGGATCAGACAGCAGCAGGAGATGGTATCTAATACATGGGATCAGACAGCAGGAGGAGATGGTATCTAATACATGGGATCAGACAGCAGGAGATGGTATCTAATACATGGGATCAGACAGCAGGAGGAGATGGTATCTAATACATGGGATCAGACAGCAGGAGGAGATGGTATCTAATACATGGGATCAGACAGCAGGAGGAGATGGTATCTAATACATGGGATCAGACAGCAGCAGGAGATGGTATCTAATACATGGGATCAGACAGCAGGAGATGGTATCTAATACATGGGATCAGACAGCAGGAGGAGATGGTATCTAATACATGGGATCAGACAGCAGGAGGAGATGGTATCTAATACATGGGATCAGACAGCAGCAGGAGATGGTATCTAATACATGGGATCAGACAGCAGGAGATGGTATCTAATACATGGGATCAGACAGCAGGAGGAGATGGTATCTAATACATGGGATCAGACAGCAGGAGGAGATGGTATCTAATACATGGGATCAGACAGCAGGAGGAGATGGTATCTAATACATGGGATCAGACAGCAGGAGATGGTATCTAATACATGGGATCAGACAGCAGGAGGAGATGGTATCTAATACATGGGATCAGACAGCAGGAGGAGATGGTATCTAATACATGGGATCAGACAGCAGGAGGAGATGGTATCTAATACATGGGATCAGACAGCAGGAGGAGATGGTATCTAATACATGGGATCAGACAGCAGCAGGAGATGGTATCTAATACATGGGATCAGACAGCAGGAGATGGTATCTAATACATGGGATCAGACAGCAGGAGGAGATGGTATCTAATACATGGGATCAGACAGCAGCAGGAGATGGTATCTAATACATGGGATCAGACAGCAGGAGGAGATGGTATCTAATACATGGGATCAGACAGCAGGAGGAGATGGTATCTAATACATGGGATCAGACAGCAGGAGGAGATGGTATCTAATACATGGGATCAGACAGCAGGAGATGGTATCTAATACATGGGATCAGACAGCAGGAGGAGATGGTATCTAATACATGGGATCAGACAGCAGGAGATGGTATCTAATACATGGGATCAGACAGCAGGAGATGGTATCTAATACATGGGATCAGACAGCAGGAGATGGTATCTAATACATGGGATCAGAGGTGTGTGGCGTTCGTCTAGACACATCACCTACCCCTATTTTAGTGGTGATTAGTATGGTGGTGTTATTGGCACAGTGGGAGGTTATTTTAGTGGTGTTATTGGCACAGTGGGAGGTTATTTTAGTGGTGATTAGTATGGTGGTGTTATTGGCACAGTGGGAGGTTATTTTAGTGGTGTTATTGGCACAGTGGGAGGTTATTTTAGTGGTGATAGTATGGTGGTGTTATTGACACAGTGGGAGGTTATTTTAGTGGTGATAGTATGGTGGTGTTATTGGCACAGTGGGAGGTTATTTTAGCGGTGATAGTATGGTGGTGTTATTGGCACAGTGGGAGGTTATTTTAGTGGTGATAGTATGGTGGTGTTATTGGCACAGTGGGAGGTTATTTTAGTGGTGATAGTATGGTGGTGTTATTGGCACAGTGGGAGGTTATTTTAGTGGTGTTATTGGCACAGTGGGAGGTTATTTTAGTGGTGTTATTGGCACAGTGGGAGGTTATTTTAGTGGTGTTATTGACACAGTGGGAGGTTATTTTAGTGGTGATGGTATGGTGGTGTTATTGGCACAGTGGGAGGTTATATTAGTGGTGATGGTATGGTGGTGTTATTGGCACAGTGGGAGGTTATTTTAGTGGTGATAGTATGGTGGTGTTATTGGCACAGTGGGAGGTTATTTTAGTGGTGTTATTGGCACAGTGGGTGGTTATTTTAGTGGTGATGGTATGGTGGTGTTATTGGCACAGTGGGAGGTTATATTAGTGGTGATGGTATGGTGGTGTTATTGGCACAGTGGGAGGTTATTTTAGTGGTGATAGTATGGTGGTGTTATTGGCACAGTGGGAGGTTATTTTAGTGGTGTTATTGGCACAGTGGGTGGTTATTTTAGTGGTGATGGTATGGTGGTGTTATTGGCACAGTGGGAGGTTATTTTAGCGGTGATAGTATAGCTCTGTTATAGTAGTGATGGCGTCACCATGTGGTGATAGTTTGGTGGTGTTGTCATATGGTGGGTTATGGTGACACCCAGGGGCCTCTTTCAGTGTTACAAATCACCACGGTCCAAATAAATTAATCTGGAACACAGTGTAGGGGCTGGCGGCGCTCAGTAAATCTGCACAGTTGTTCCAGGTAATGGGTTCTTGTCAAATGTTCCGTGTAAAATGTTTAAAGTAGTCCTAGGATTGTATGTTTTGTTCAACTTTGAACTCGATGGTTTCTCCTTGACATACATTTTTAAGATAAAAAAAAAAATGAGTGCATTCGCAATTCCCTTAGGTGGAGTTACCCTATTCTATTCTAGATCTTACTGTCTCTCTCATCATCCTTCTCTCCTTTCCTTCTCTCCTTTCCTTCTCTCCTTTCCTTCTCTCCTTTCCTTCTCTCCTTTCCTTCTCATTCTCCTCCTCCCCTCTAATCCTTCTCTCCTTTCCTTCTCTCCTTTCCTTCTCTCATCCTTCTCTCATCCTTCTCTCCTTTCCTTCTCTCCTTTCCTTCTCATTCTCCTCCTCCCCTCTAATCCTTCTCTCTTTTCCTCCTCCTTCTCTCCTCCTTCTCTCATCCTTCTCTCATCCTTCTCTCCTCTCCTTCTCATTCTCCCCTGTCATCCTTCTCTCCTCTCCTTCTCATTCTCCTCTCCTTCTCCCCTGTCATCCTTCTCTCCTTTCCTTCTCCCCTCTCATCCTTCTCTCCTTTCCTTCTCTCCTTTCCTTCTCTCCTTTCCTTCTCTCCTTTCCTTCTCTCCTTTCCTTCTCTCCTTTCCTTCTCATTCTCCTCCTCCCCTCTAATCCTTCTCTCCTTAACTTCTCTCCTTTCCTTCTCTCATCCTTCTCTCATCCTTCTCTCCTTTCCTTCTCTCCTTTCCTTCTCATTCTCCTCCTCCCCTCTAATCCTTCTCTCTTTTCCTTCTCATTCTCCTCCTCCTTCTCTCATCCTTCTCTCATCCTTCTCTCCTCTCATTCTCCTCTCCTTCTCCCCTCTCATCCTTCTCTCCTTTCCTTCTCCCCTCTCATCCTTCTCTCCTTTCCTTCTCCTCTCCTTCTTCTCTCCTCTCCTTCTCATCCTTCTCTCCTTCTCTCCTCTCATCCTCCCCTCCAGTGTTCCTAACTCGTGCCCGGCCAGTCCGAGGGGTGCGGGGTCATCGGGTTATCGCTACGGACGCAACGTGACATCTGACCTCCAGCTGGCTGCGGAGTTCGCTGCCAAGGCTGTCTCCGAGCAACAGCGGGGCGTTGCCGAGCAACACGGAGAGTCCGGCGGTGGAGACAGCCCCAAGGTATACTTCACTCTGTGTGTGTGTGTGTGTGTGTGTGAGATATATATATATATATATATATATATATATATATATATATATATATTAACCCCTCTCTCCTGTCTTATCCAGGATGAATCTAAGCCTCCCTACTCGTACGCCCAGTTGATAGTCCAGGCCATCTCTTCAGCACCAGACAGACAGCTGACCCTGTCTGGAATCTACACACACATCACCAAACACTACCCCTACTATCGCACTGCAGACAAGGGCTGGCAGGTAACTAGACACACACCTACCCCTACTACCAGGTAACTAGACACATCACCTACCCCTACTACCAGGTAACTAGACACATCACCTACCCCTACTACCAGGTAACTAGACACATCACCTACCCCTACTACCAGGTAACTAGACACATCACCTACCCCTACTACCAGGTAACTAGACACATCACCTACCCCTACTACCAGGTAACTAGACACATCACCTACCCCTACTACCAGGTAACTACACACGTCACCTACCACTACTACCAGGTAACTAGACACATCACCTACCCCTACCACTACTACCAGGTAACTAGACACATCACCTACCCCTACTACCAGGTAACTAGACACATCACCTACCCCTACTACCAGGTAACTAGACACATCACCTACCACTACTACCAGGTAACTAGGCACATCACCTACCACTACTACCAGGTAACTAGACACATCACCTACCACTACTACCAGGTAACTAGACACATCACCTACCCCTACTACCAGGTAACTAGACACATCACCTACCACTACTACCAGGTAACTAGGCACATCACCTACCACTACTACCAGGTAACTAGACACATCACCTACCCCTACTACCAGGTAACCAGACACATCACCTACCCCTACTACCAGGTAACTAGACACGTCACCTACCCCTACTACCAGGTAACTAGACACATCACCTACCCCTACTACCAGGTAACTAGACACATCACCTACCCCTACTACCAGGTAACTAGACACGTCACCTACCCCTACTACCAGGTAACTAGACACGTCACCTACCACTACTACCAGGTAACTAGACACATCACCTACCCCTACTACCAGGTAACTAGACACGTCACCTACCCCTACTACCAGGTAACTAGACACATCACCTACCCCTACTACCAGGTAACTAGACACATCACCTACCACTACTACCAGGTAACTAGACACGTCACCTACCACTACTACCAGGTAACTAGACACGTCACCTACCACTACTACCAGGTAACTAGACACGTCACCTACCCCTACTACCAGGTAACTAGACACGTCACCTACCCCTACTACCAGGTAACTAGACACGTCACCTACCACTACTACCAGGTAACTAGACACGTCACCTACCCCTACTACCAGGTAACTAGACACGTCACCTACCCCTACTACCAGGTAACTAGACACGTCACCTACCCCTACTACCAGGTAACTAGACACGTCACCTACCCCTACTACCAGGTAACTAGACACGTCACCTACCACTACTACCAGGTAACTAGACACGTCACCTACCCCTACTACCAGGTAACTAGACACGTCACCTACCACTACTACCAGGTAACTAGACACGTCACCTACCCCTACTACCAGGTAACTAGACACGTCACCTACCCCTACTACCAGGTAACTAGACACATCACCTACCCCTACTACCAGGTAACTAGACACATCACCTACCCCTACTACCAGGTAACTAGACACATCACCTACCCCTACTACCAGGTAACTACACACGTCACCTACCACTACTACCAGGTAACTAGACACATCACCTACCCCTACCACTACTACCAGGTAACTAGACACATCACCTACCCCTACTACCAGGTAACTAGACACATCACCTACCCCTACTACCAGGTAACTAGACACATCACCTACCACTACTACCAGGTAACTAGGCACATCACCTACCACTACTACCAGGTAACTAGACACATCACCTACCACTACTACCAGGTAACTAGACACATCACCTACCCCTACTACCAGGTAACTAGACACATCACCTACCACTACTACCAGGTAACTAGGCACATCACCTACCACTACTACCAGGTAACTAGACACATCACCTACCCCTACTACCAGGTAACCAGACACATCACCTACCCCTACTACCAGGTAACTAGACACGTCACCTACCCCTACTACCAGGTAACTAGACACATCACCTACCCCTACTACCAGGTAACTAGACACATCACCTACCCCTACTACCAGGTAACTAGACACGTCACCTACCCCTACTACCAGGTAACTAGACATGTCACCTACCACTACTACCAGGTAACTAGACACATCACCTACCCCTACTACCAGGTAACTAGACACGTCACCTACCCCTACTACCAGGTAACTAGACACATCACCTACCCCTACTACCAGGTAACTAGACACATCACCTACCCCTACTACCAGGTAACTAGACACGTCACCTACCACTACTACCAGGTAACTAGACACGTCACCTACCCCTACTACCAGGTAACTAGACACGTCACCTACCCCTACTACCAGGTAACTAGACACGTCACCTACCACTACTACCAGGTAACTAGACACGTCACCTACCCCTACTACCAGGTAACTAGACACGTCACCTACCCCTACTACCAGGTAACTAGACACGTCACCTACCCCTACTACCAGGTAACTAGACACGTCACCTACCCCTACTACCAGGTAACTAGACACGTCACCTACCACTACTACCAGGTAACTAGACACGTCACCTACCCCTACTACCAGGTAACTAGACACGTCACCTACCCCTACTACCAGGTAACTAGACACGTCACCTACCCCTACTACCAGGTAACTAGACACGTCACCTACCACTACTACCAGGTAACTAGACACATCACCTACCCCTACTACCAGGTAACTAGACACATCACCTACCCCTACTACCAGGTAACTAGACACATCACCTACCCCTACTACCAGGTAACTAGACACATCACATACCCCTACTACCAGTTAACTAGACACATCACCTACCCCTACTACCAGGTAACTAGACACATCACCTACCCCTACTACCAGGTAACTAGACACATCACCTACCCCTACTACCAGGTAACTAGACACATCACCTACCCCTACTACCAGGTAACTAGACACATCACCTACCCCTACTACCAGGTAACTAGACACGTCACCTACCCCTACTACCAGGTAACTAGACACATCACCTACCCCTACTACCAGGTAACTAGACACATCACCTACCCCTACTACCAGGTAACTAGACACGTCACCTACCACTACTACCAGGTAACTAGACACATCACCTACCCCTACTACCAGGTAACCAGACACATCACCTACCCCTACTACCAGGTAACTAGACACGTCACCTACCCCTACTACCAGGTAACTAGACACGTCACCTACCCCTACTACCAGGTAACTAGACACGTCACCTACCCCTACTACCAGGTAACTAGACACGTCACCTACCCCTACTACCAGGTAACTAGACACGTCACCTACCCCTACTACCAGGTAACTAGACACATCACCTACCCCTACTACCAGGTAACTAGACACATCACCTACCCCTACTACCAGGTAACTAGACACATCACCTACCCCTACTACCAGGTAACTAGACACATCACCTACCCCTACTACCAGGTAACTAGACACATCACCTACCCCTACTACCAGGTAACTAGACACATCACCTACCCCTACTACCAGGTAACTAGACACATCACCTACCCCTACTACCAGGTAACTAGACACATCACCTACCCCTACTACCAGGTAACTAGACACATCACCTACCCCTACTACCAGGTAACTAGACACATCACCTACCCCTACTACCAGGTAACTAGACACGTCACCTACCACTACTACCAGGTAACTAGACACATCACCTACCCCTACCACTACTACCAGGTAACTAGACACATCACCTACCCCTACTACCAGGTAACTAGACACATCACCTACCCCTACTACCAGGTAACTAGACACATCACCTACCCCTACTACCAGGTAACTACACACGTCACCTACCACTACTACCAGGTAACTAGACACATCACCTACCACTACTACCAGGTAACTAGACACATCACCTACCACTACTACCAGGTAACTAGACACATCACCTACCCCTACTACCAGGTAACTAGACACATCACCTACCCCTACTACCAGGTAACTAGACACATCACCTACCCCTACTACCAGGTAACTAGACACGTCACCTACCCCTACTACCAGGTAACTAGACACATCACCTACCCCTACTACCAGGTAACTAGACACATCACCTACCCCTACTACCAGGTAACTAGACACGTCACCTACCACTACTACCAGGTAACTACACACGTCACCTACCCCTACTACCAGGTAACTAGACACATCACATACCCCTACTACCAGTTAACTAGACACATCACCTACCCCTACTACCAGGTAACTAGACACATCACCTACCCCTACTACCAGGTAACTAGACACATCACCTACCCCTACTACCAGGTAACTAGACACATCACCTACCCCTACTACCAGGTAACTAGACACATCACCTACCCCTACTACCAGGTAACTAGACACGTCACCTACCCCTACTACCAGGTAACTAGACACATCACCTACCCCTACTACCAGGTAACTAGACACATCACCTACCCCTACTACCAGGTAACTAGACACGTCACCTACCACTACTACCAGGTAACTAGACACATCACCTACCCCTACTACCAGGTAACCAGACACATCACCTACCCCTACTACCAGGTAACTAGACACGTCACCTACCCCTACTACCAGGTAACTAGACACGTCACCTACCCCTACTACCAGGTAACTAGACACGTCACCTACCCCTACTACCAGGTAACTAGACACATCACCTACCCCTACTACCAGGTAACTAGACACGTCACCTACCCCTACTACCAGGTAACTAGACACATCACCTACCCCTACTACCAGGTAACTAGACACATCACCTACCCCTACTACCAGGTAACTAGACACATCACCTACCCCTACTACCAGGTAACTAGACACATCACCTACCCCTACTACCAGGTAACTAGACACATCACCTACCCCTACTACCAGGTAACTAGACACATCACCTACCCCTACTACCAGGTAACTAGACACATCACCTACCCCTACTACCAGGTAACTAGACACATCACCTACCCCTACTACCAGGTAACTAGACACATCACCTACCCCTACTACCAGGTAACTAGACACGTCACCTACCACTACTACCAGGTAACTAGACACATCACCTACCCCTACCACTACTACCAGGTAACTAGACACATCACCTACCCCTACTACCAGGTAACTAGACACATCACCTACCCCTACTACCAGGTAACTAGACACATCACCTACCCCTACTACCAGGTAACTACACACGTCACCTACCACTACTACCAGGTAACTAGACACATCACCTACCCCTACTACCAGGTAACTAGACACGTCACCTACCCCTACTACCAGGTAACTAGGTTTTTGATGTAAATTTGTGTTCTCTCTCCGAAGTATCACCAACTCTCCTCCCCTTCCTCTGTTCCCAGAACTCGATCCGCCACAACCTGTCTCTGAACCGTTACTTCCTGAAGGTGGCTCGTAGCCAGGAGGAGCCTGGGAAAGGTAGTTTCTGGCGCGTGGACTCGGCCTCCGAGGGCAAGCTGGTGGAACAAGCCTTCAGGAAGAGACGGCAGAGGGGCGTGGCCTGCTTCCGCACGCCGTTCGGACCGCTCTCGTCCAGGTACGACCCCTGAACCCTGACCTCTATCTAATCCCTGATCTCTAGCTGACCTCTAGCTAATCCCTGACCTCTAGCTGACCTCTAGCTAATCAAGTTTGTGAAGAGCAACTGTTAGTAGAACCAGGTGTGTTATAGTGCAGGGTTGTAGTAAAAGCCTGCACACACAGTAGCTTCTCTTCAGACCCTCCTTAATGTATTGACCTTTAAACCCTCAGTTAAACAGTTATAATCTGTCTGTTTCTGCCTCTGTTTAACTCCCTCTCTGTCCTCTCTGTCCTATGTCCTCTGTCAGTTAAACAGTTATAATCTGTCTGTTTCTGCCTCTGTTTAACTCCCTCTCTGTCCTCTCTGTCCTATGTCCTCTGTCAGTTAAACAGTTATAATCTGTCTGTTTCTGCCTCTGTTTAACTCCCTCTCTGTCCTCTCTGTCCTATGTCCTCTGTCAGTTAAACAGTTATAATCTGTCTGTTTCTGCCTCTGTTTAACTCCCTCTCTGTCCTCTCTGTCCTATGTCCTCTGTCAGTTAAACAGTTATAATCTGTCTTTCTGTTTAACTCTGTCCTCTCTCTGTCCTCTCTCTGTCCTCTCTCTGTCCTAGGTCCTCTGTCAGTTAAACAGTTATAATCTGTCTTTCTGTTTAACCCTCTCCCCTCTCTCCTCTCTGTCCTCTCTGTCCTAGGTCCTCTGTCAGTTAAACAGTTATAATCTGTCTTTCTGTTTAACTCTCTCCTCTCTGTCCTCTCTCCCCTCTGTCCTCTCTGTCCTCATTCCTCTCTCCTCTGTCAGTTCAACAGTTATAATAACAGTTATCTCCCCTCTCTGCTTCTGCTCTCGTTTGATTGGATAGAACAAAGTAAGTCTCTCTCTCAGGAAGGTGTGATTGGATAGAACAAAGTAAGTCTCTCTCTCAGTAAGGTGTGATTGGATAGAACAAAGTCTCTCAGGAAGGTGTGATTGGATAGAACAAAGTAAGTCTCTCTCAGGAAGGTGTGATTGGATAGAACAAAGTAAGTCTCTCTCTCAGGAAGGTGTGATTGGATAGAACAAAGTAAGTCTCTCTCTCAGGAAGGTGTGATTGGATAGAACAAAGTAAGTCTCTCTCTCAGGAAGGTGTGATTGGATAGAACAAAGTAAGTCTCTCTCAGGAAGGTGTGTGTCTGAAACAATCCTGGAGTGTGTGTTCGCTCTCACCTTATGAAAAGTCCCATTCTCAGTCTGAGAGGAGGGGGGGGGCGTGTTTCTCTGGAGGGGGGGGGGGGGGGGCGTGTTTCTCTGGAGGGGGGGGGGGGGCGTGTTTCTCTGGAGGGGGGGGCGTGTTTCTCTGGAGGGGCGGTGCTGCAGGGCGGTGTGTTTCTCTGGAGGGGGGGGCGTGTTTCTCTGGAGGGGGGGGCGTGTTTCTCTGGAGGGGCGGTGCTGCAGGGCGGTGTGTTTCTCTGGAGGGGGGGGGTGTGTTTCTCTGGAGGGGGTTGTGTTTGCAGTGTGTTAATGCCCTAACCATTCCCCCTCTCTAGGAGTGCCCCAGCCTCCCCCACCCACCAGGGTCTCCTCTCCCCTCCCTCCAGTGGTCTTCAGACCCCAGAGTGTCTATCTAGAGAGGGATCTCCTCTGTCTCACCACCACGACCTCGCTCACAAACTGGCCTCCGTACCAGAGTACAGATATACACAGAGCGCCCCAGGTAGGAACACATCTACACCATAACCTGTCCTCACTAGATACAGAGCTACCCAGGTAGGGACACATCTACACCATAACCTGTCCTCACTAGATACAGAGCTCCCCAGGTAGGGACACATCTACACCATAACCTGTCCTCACTAGATACAGAGCTCCCCAGGTAGGGACACATCTACACCATAACCTGTCCTCCTCACTAGATACAGAGCGCCCCAGGTAGGGACACATCTACACCATAACCTGTCCTCCTCACTAGATACAGAGCGCCCCAGGTAGGGACACATCTACACCATAACCTGTCCTCACTAGATACAGAGCTCCCCAGGTAGGAACACATCTACACCATAACCTGTCCTCACTAGATACAGAGCTACCCAGGTAGGGACACATCTACACCATAACCTGTCCTCACTAGATACAGAGCTCCCCAGGTAGGGACACATCTACACCATAACCTTTCCTCCTCACTAGATACAGAGCTCCCCATGTAGGGACACATCTACACCATAACCTGTCCTCCTCACTAGATACAGAGCTACCCAGGTAGGGACACATCTACACCATAACCTGTCCTCCTCACTAGATACAGAGCTCCCCAGGTAAGGACACATCTACACCATAACCTGTCCTCACTAGATACAGAGCTCCCCAGGTAGGGACACATCTACACCATAACCTGTCCTCCTCACTAGATACAGAGCTCCCCAGGTAGGGACACATCTACACCATAACCTGTCCTCCTCACTAGATACAGAGCTACCCAGGTAGGGACACATCTACACCATAACCTTTCCTCCTCACTAGATACAGAGCTCCCCAGGTAGGGACACATCTACACCATAACCTGTCCTCACTAGATACAGAGCTACCCAGGTAGGGACACATCTACACCATAACCTGTCCTCCTCTCTAGATACAGAGCTCCCCAGGTAGGGACACATCTACACCATAACCTGTCCTCACTAGATACAGAGCTTCCCAGGTAGGGACACATCTACACCATAACCTTTCCTCCTCACTAGATACAGAGCTCCCCAGGTAGGGACACATCTACACCATAACCTGTCCTCACTAGATACAGAGCTCCCCAGGTAGGGACACATCTACACCATAACCTGTCCTCCTCACTAGATACAGAGCTCCCCAGGTAGGGACACATCTACACCATAACCTGTCCTCCTCACTAGATACAGAGCTCCCCAGGTAGGGACACATCTACACCATAACCTGTCCTCCTCACTAGATACAGAGCTCCCCAGGTAGGGACACATCTACACCATAATCTGTCCTCCTCACTAGATACAGAGCTCCCCAGGTAGGGACACATCTACACCATAACCTGTCCTCACTAGATACAGAGATCCCCAGGTAGGGACACATCTACACCATAACCTGTCCTCACTAGATACAGAGCTACCCAGGTAGGGACACATCTACACCATAACATGTCCTCACTAGATACAGAGCTCCCCAGGTAGGTACACATCTACACCATAACCTGTCCTCACTAGATACAGAGCTCCCCAGGTAGGGACACATCTACACCATAACCTGTCCTCACTAGATACAGAGCTCCCCAGGTAGGGACACATCTACACCATAACCTGTCCTCCTCACTAGATACAGAGTTCCCCAGGTAGGGACACATCTACACCACAAACTGTCCTCCTCACTAGATACAGAGCTACCCAGGTAGGGACACATCTACACCATAACCTGTCCTCACTAGATACAGAGCTACCCAGGTAGGGACACATCTACACCATAACCTGTCCTCCTCACTAGATACAGAGCTCCCCAGGTAGGGACACATCTACACCATAACCTGTCCTCCTCACTAGATACAGAGCTCCCCAGGTAGGGACACATCTACACCATAACCTGTCCTCCTCACTAGATACAGAGCTTCCCAGGTAGGGACACATCTACACCATAACCTTTCCTCCTCACTAGATACAGAGCTCCCCAGGTAGGGACACATCTACACCATAACCTGTCCTCACTAGATACAGAGCTCCCCAGGTAGGGACACATCTACACCATAACCTGTCCTCCTCACTAGATACAGAGCTACCCAGGTAGGGACACATCTACACCATAACCTGTCCTCACTAGATACAGAGCTCCCCAGGTAGGGACACATCTACACCATAACCTGTCCTCCTCACTAGATACAGAGCTCCCCAGGTAGGGACACATCTACACCATAACCTGTCCTCCTCACTAGATACAGAGCTACCCAGGTAGGGACACATCTACACCATAACCTGTCCTCCTCACTAGATACAGAGCTCCCCAGGTAGGGACACATCTACACCATAACCTGTCCTCTACTAGATACAGAGCTCCCCAGGTAGGGACACATCTACACCATAACCTGTCCTCACTAGATACAGAGCTACCCAGGTAGGGACACATCTACACCATAACCTGTCCTCCTCTCTAGATACAGAGCTCCCCAGGTAGGGACACATCTACACCATAACCTGTCCTCACTAGATACAGAGCTTCCCAGGTAGGGACACATCTACACCATAACCTTTCCTCCTCACTAGATACAGAGCTCCCCAGGTAGGGACACATCTACACCATAACCTGTCCTCACTAGATACAGAGCTCCCCAGGTAGGGACACATCTACACCATAACCTGTCCTCCTCACTAGATACAGAGCTCCCCAGGTAGGGACACATCTACACCATAACCTGTCCTCCTCACTAGATACAGAGCTCCCCAGGTAGGGACACATCTACACCATAACCTGTCCTCCTCACTAGATACAGAGCTCCCCAGGTAGGGACACATCTACACCATAACCTGTCCTCCTCACTAGATACAGAGCTCCCCAGGTAGGGACACATCTACACCATAACCTTTCCTCCTCACTAGATACAGAGCTCCCCAGGTAGGGACACATCTACACCATAACCTGTCCTCACTAGATACAGAGCTCCCCAGGTAGGGACACATCTACACCATAACCTGTCCTCACTAGATACAGAGCTCCCCAGGTAGGGACACATCTACACCATAACCTGTCCTCACTAGATACAGAGCTCCCCAGGTAGGGACACATCTACACCATAACCTGTCCTCACTAGATACAGAGCTCCCCAGGTAGGGACACATCTACACCATAACCTGTCCTCCTCACTAGATACAGAGCTCCCCAGGTAGGGACACATCTACACCATAACCTGTCCTCCTCACTAGATACAGAGCTCCCCAGGTAGGGACACATCTACACCATAACCTGTCCTCCTCACTAGATACAGAGCTACCCAGGTAGGGACACATCTACACCATAACCTGTCCTCCTCACTAGATACAGAGCTACCCAGGTAGGGACACATCTACACCATAACCTGTCCTCCTCACTAGATACAGAGCTCCCCAGGTAGGGACACATCTACACCATAACCTGTCCTCACTAGATACAGAGCTCCCCAGGTAGGGACACATCTACACCATAACCTGTCCTCCTCACTAGATACAGAGCTCCCCAGGTAGGGACACATCTACACCATAACCTGTCCTCCTCACTAGATACAGAGCTCCCCAGGTAGGGACACATCTACACCATAACCTGTCCTCACTAGATACAGAGCTCCCCAGGTAGGGACACATCTACACCATAATCTGTCCTCCTCACTAGATACAGAGCTCCCCAGGTAGGGACACATCTACACCATAACCTGTCCTCACTAGATACAGAGATCCCCAGGTAGGGACACATCTACACCATAACCTGTCCTCACTAGATACAGAGCTACCCAGGTAGGGACACATCTACACCATAACATGTCCTCACTAGATACAGAGCTCCCCAGGTAGGTACACATCTACACCATAACCTGTCCTCACTAGATACAGAGCTCCCCAGGTAGGGACACATCTACACCATAACCTGTCCTCACTAGATACAGAGCTCCCCAGGTAGGGACACATCTACACCATAACCTGTCCTCCTCACTAGATACAGAGCTCCCCAGGTAGGGACACATCTACACCATAACCTGTCCTCACTAGATACAGAGCTCCCCAGGTAGGGACACATCTACACCATAACCTGTCCTCCTCACTAGATACAGAGCTACCCAGGTAGGGACACATCTACACCATAACCTGTCCTCACTAGATACAGAGCTCCCCAGGTAGGGACACATCTACACCATAACCTGTCCTCCTCACTAGATACAGAGCTCCCCAGGTAGGGACACATCTACACCATAACCTGTCCTCCTCACTAGATACAGAGCTACCCAGGTAGGGACACATCTACACCATAACCTGTCCTCCTCACTAGATACAGAGCTCCCCAGGTAGGGACACATCTACACCATAACCTGTCCTCTACTAGATACAGAGCTCCCCAGGTAGGGACACATCTACACCATAACCTGTCCTCACTAGATACAGAGCTCCCCAGGTAGGGACACATCTACACCATAACCTGTCCTCCTCACTAGATACAGAGCTCCCCAGGTAGGGACACATCTACACCATAACCTGTCCTCCTCACTAGATACAGAGCTCCCCAGGTAGGGACACATCTACACCATAACCTGTCCTCACTAGATACAGAGCTACCCAGGTAGGGACACATCTACACCATAACCTGTCCTCACTAGATACAGAGCTCCCCAGGTAGGGACACATCTACACCATAACCTGTCCTCCTCACTAGATACAGAGCTACCCAGGTAGGGACACATCTACACCATAACCTGTCCTCACTAGATACAGAGCTCCCCAGGTAGGGACACATCTACACCATAACCTTTCCTCCTCACTAGATACAGAGCTACCCAGGTAGGGACACATCTACACCATAACCTGTCCTCACTAGATACAGAGCTCCCCAGGTAGGGACACATCTACACCATAACCTGTCCTCCTCACTAGATACAGAGCTCCCCAGGTAGGGACACATCTATACCATAACCTGTCCTCACTAGATACAGAGCTCCCCAGGTAGGAACACATCTACACCATAACCTGTCCTCACTAGATACAGAGCTACCCAGGTAGGGACACATCTACACCATAACCTGTCCTCACTAGATACAGAGCTCCCCAGGTAGGGCCACATCTATACCATAACCTGTCCTCCTCACTAGATACAGAGCTCCCCAGGTTGGGACACATCTACACCATAACCTGTCCTCCTCACTAGATACAGAGCTCCCCAGGTAGGGACACATCTACACCATAACCTTTCCTCCTCACTAGATACAGAGCTACCCAGGTAGGGACACATCTACACCATAACCTGTCCTCACTAGATACAGAGCTCCCCAGGTAGGGACACATCTACACCATAACCTGTCCTCCTCACTAGATACAGAGCTCCCCAGGTAGGGACACATCTATACCATAACCTGTCCTCACTAGATACAGAGCTCCCCAGGTAGGAACACATCTACACCATAACCTGTCCTCACTAGATACAGAGCTACCCAGGTAGGGACACATCTACACCATAACCTGTCCTCACTAGATACAGAGCTCCCCAGGTAGGGCCACATCTATACCATAACCTGTCCTCCTCACTAGATACAGAGCTCCCCAGGTTGGGACACATCTACACCATAACCTGTCCTCCTCACTAGATACAGAGCTCCCCAGGTAGGGACACATCTACACCATAACCTGTCCTCACTAGATACAGAGCTCCCCAGGTAGGGACACATCTATACCATAACCTGTCCTCCTCACTAGATACAGAGCTACCCAGGTAGGGACACATCTACACCATAACCTGTCCTCACTAGATACAGAGCTTCCCAGGTAGGAACACATCTACACCATAACCTGTCCTCACTAGATACAGAGCTCCCCAGGTAGGGACACATCTACACCATAACCTGTCCTCCTCACTAGATACAGAGCTCCCCAGGTAGGGACACATCTACACCATAACCTGTCCTCCTCACTAGATACAGAGCTCCCCAGGTAGGGACACATCTACACCATAACCTGTCCTCCTCACTAGATACAGAGCTCCCCAGGTAGGGACACATCTACACCATAACCTGTCCTCCTCACTAGATACAGAGCTCCCCAGGTAGGGACACATCTACACCATAACCTGTCCTCCTCACTAGATACAGAGCTCCCCAGGTAGGGACACATCTACACCATAACCTGTCCTCCTCACTAGATACAGAGCTCCCCAGGTAGGGACACATCTACACCATAACCTGTCCTCCTCACTAGATACAGAGCTCCCCAGGTAGGGACACATCTACACCATAACCTGTCCTCCTCACTAGATACAGAGCTCCCCAGGTAGGGACACATCTACACCATAACCTGTCCTCCTCACTAGATACAGAGCTCCCCAGGTAGGGACACATCTACACCATAACCTGTCCTCCTCACTAGATACAGAGCTCCCCAGGTAGGGACACATCTACACCATAACCTGTCCTCCTCACTAGATACAGAGCTCCCCAGGTAGGGACACATCTACACCATAACCTGTCCTCCTCACTAGATACAGAGCTCCCCAGGTAGGGACACATCTACACCATAACCTGTCCTCCTCACTAGATACAGAGCTCCCCAGGTAGGGACACATCTACACCATAACCTGTCCTCCTCACTAGATACAGAGCTCCCCAGGTAGGGACACATCTACACCATAACCTGTCCTCCTCACTAGATACAGAGCTCCCCAGGTAGGGACACATCTACACCATAACCTGTCCTCCTCACTAGATACAGAGCTCCCCAGGTAGGGACACATCTACACCATAACCTGTCCTCCTCACTAGATACAGAGCTCCCCAGGTAGGGACACATCTACACCATAACCTGTCCTCCTCACTAGATACAGAGCTCCCCAGGTAGGGACACATCTACACCATAACCTGTCCTCCTCACTAGATACAGAGCTCCCCAGGTAGGGACACATCTACACCATAACCTGTCCTCCTCACTAGATACAGAGCTCCCCAGGTAGGGACACATCTACACCATAACCTGTCCTCCTCACTAGATACAGAGCTCCCCAGGTAGGGACACATCTACACCATAACCTGTCCTCCTCACTAGATACAGAGCTCCCCAGGTAGGGACACATCTACACCATAACCTGTCCTCCTCACTAGATACAGAGCTCCCCAGGTAGGGACACATCTACACCATAACCTGTCCTCCTCACTAGATACAGAGCTCCCCAGGTAGGGACACATCTACACCATAACCTGTCCTCCTCACTAGATACAGAGCTCCCCAGGTAGGGACACATCTACACCATAACCTGTCCTCCTCACTAGATACAGAGCTCCCCAGGTAGGGACACATCTACACCATAACCTGTCCTCCTCACTAGATACAGAGCTCCCCAGGTAGGGACACATCTACACCATAACCTGTCCTCCTCACTAGATACAGAGCTACCCAGGTAGGGACACATCTACACCATAACCTGTCCTCACTAGATACAGAGCTCCCCAGGTAGGGACACATCTACACCATAACCTGTCCTCCTCACTAGATACAGAGCTCCCCAGGTAGGGACACATCTACACCATAACCTGTCCTCCTCACTAGATACAGAGCTCCCCAGGTAGGGACACATCTACACCATAACCTGTCCTCCTCACTAGATACAGAGCGCCCCAGGTAGGGACACATCTACACCATAACCTGTCCTCCTCACTAGATACAGAGCTCCCCAGGTAGGGACACATCTACACCATAACCTGTCCTCCTCACTAGATACAGAGCTCCCCAGGTAGGGACACATCTACAGATGCTCAGACAACTAAAGACTGTGTGTGTGTGTGTGTCCAGGTTCTCCAGTACATGGCCAGCCTGTGATCATGGCCGCCCCGCCCCACCCCCTGCCCTCGGGGATGGGTAAACCCCTGGCCTTGTTCTCGGGCCCCGGAGTCGCTGGGGGACAGACCCTCCACATGCTGCAGAGCCCCCCCAACACCCTCACCATGCTCCGTCTGGTCACCACGGCTACGGCCTCCCACCCCCCAAACGGGTACATCCTCACCCCTGGCGGGGGCCAGAGTCGTGTTAATACCGGCGCTGGCCAGCAGGGAGCAGAAGGCACCGGCGAGCAGAGAGGTACGGCTAGCTTGTGACCCCAATCCCAAATGAACCCTCCTAGACCCTACACTCTGAGAGGATTTGACCAGTGATGGTAAAATGGCAATAGTTCTACCTCGCCCTCTGATAGGCTAGGTAGAAATGGAACCATATTGCTTACACCAATCAAATCCTTTGAAATCTCCACGAGTGTATTGTGCTGAAGGTTTATAGGGTTCCTTATGGATCTGATGCATACTGTGTATAAACGGTACCTTCTGGTAAAGTATTCAGCCCCCCTTGACTTAAAATATATATATATATATATATTACAAAAATACTCAATAACCCATAATGAGAAAGTTTTTGTGCAAAATGAGAATCTGGTCTGAATACTGTTCTACATATCTCTCACCCAGACATGTCAAATCAACTTGTATTTGTCACATTCACCGAACACAACCGGTGTAGTGGACCTCACGGTATTTTTTCCACAGTTTGTCTTCCAGCTGCTGTTTGTTTTTACGGGGTCAATCTGGTCGATTTTTATTCATAATCTGACATAGAATAGGTGTATACATAAATAAACAGGGAAATGGAGGTACGGGATTATTTTATACACCTATTTATGTCAACTTTTATTTTGGTGGCAAGGAAAATGTCCAAAATTGAATTTTTCCTAACACACCAAAATAAATATTTATATATGCAACAATTTAAAAGATTTTACTCAGTTACAGTTCAGGAAATGAGTCTATCTGAAATAAATTCATCTAATCTATGGATTTCACATGACTGGGAACAAAGGCATGTGTTGGTCACAGATATAATATATATATATATATATGTCACTTTAAAATAAAACATGAAGGTGAGTCTGCAGGCCGTGGAAGAACTGGGACACTTTCATCTTCCAGGAACTGTGTACAGATCCTTCCAACATGGGGCTCTGGTACATTATCATGCTGAAGCATGAGGTGACGGCTTCTCCAGCGAGGCCAGTGGCCATTCTGGCTTCATCACGTTGGAGGTGGCTCATGGTAGAGAAATGAACATTCAATTCTCTGGCGGACATTCCATGCAGTCAGCATGCCGATTCCACGCTCCCTCAACTTGAGACGCCTGTTGCGTTGCGTTGTGATGTGTGACAAAACTGCACATTTTAGAGGGGCCTTTTATTGTCCCCCAGCACAAGGTGCACCTGTGTAATAATCATGCCGTTTAATCGGCAATCTTGATATGCCACACCTGTCAGGTGGATGGATTATCTTGACAAAGGAGAAATGCTCACTAACAGCGACGTAAACAAATTTGTGCACAACATTTTATAGAAATTAGCATTTTTGTACGTTTGGGAACATTTCTGGGATCTTTTATTTCAGCTTCATGTAAACAAAACACTTTATGTTGTTTTATATCGGTGTTTTATATCGGTGTTCAGTATATTAATACGTTTCTCCCCCCCCAGACTCGCAGCAGCAGAACAGGGAGCGAGTGATCCAGTCGTTGGAGGGAGCTCAACAGGGGGGTCAGGGGTCAGAGGGGCGTGGCCTATCTCTGGGGCTGCACCAACTTCCTGTCCGCCCTGTCACTCAGAACGGCAAGCACACCGCCGTCGCCACGGCTACCGGCGTCGCCAACGCTTACGGTACGGCTACCTTAGCAACCGGTGTTGTTGGTTTTTTTGTTGACATGGTTGTTATGTTAATTTCATTTGATGCATGGTGAGTTATGTCTCATTATGGTGTTGTACTGACTCTGTCCTTCCTCTCTCCTCTTCCTCACCTCCCCTGCCTCCCATCCCCACCCCCAGCTCTGACCAGTCCTCTCCAGATCCTGGCAGCCCAGGCCTCCAGCTCCCCCCCAGTCCTGGTGAGCAGACAGCCCAGCGCGGGGCCTGATGTTGGGCCGGAGGTGCCAGGCGACCCCCAGGCTAAGAGGCCTAAGATGGAGGAGGACGAGGCGGCTCCTCCCCCCATTCAGCAGCCAGTCATCGTGGCCATGAGTTCTCAGCCACACGACAACAGAAAGTAGAACTGCTGAACTCTAACCCCCTGACCTGGTGTCTAGAGGAGGAGGAGCCTCTCTGGGTGAACCATCTCACCAGTCTGACCCCTGGGTCCCAGTGTCTGCTGGTTCACCCCCTGACCTGGTGTCTAGAGGAGGAGGAGCCTCTCTGGGTGAACCATCTCACCAGTCTGACCCCTGGGTCCCAGTGTCTGCTGGTTCACCCCCTGACCTGGTGTCTAGAGGAGGAGGAGGAGGAGGAGCCTCTCTGGGTGAACCGTCTGACCCCTGGGTCCCAGTGTCTGCTGGTTCACCCTCTGACCCCTGGGTCCTGCTTCAGACCAGAGCCCTACTCCCAACGTAGTGTACTGCTTCAGACCAGAGCCCTACTCCCAACGTAGTGTACTGCTTCAGACCAGAGCCCTACTCCCAACGTAGTGTACTGCTTCAGACCAGAGCCCTACTCCCAACGTAGTGTACTGCTTCAGACCAGAGCCCTACTCCCAACGTAGTGTACTGCCTCAGACCAGAGCCCTACTCCCAACGTAGTGTACTGCCTCAGACCAGAGCCCTACTCCCAACGTAGTGTACTGCTTCAGACCAGAGCCCTACTCCCAACGTAGTGTACTGCCTCAGACCAGAGCCCTACTCCCAACGTAGTGTACTGCCTCAGACCAGAGCCCTACTCCCAACGTAGTGTACTGCTTCAGACCAGAGCCCTACTCCCAACGTAGTGTACTGCTTCAGACCAGAGCCCTACTCCCAACGTAGTGTACTGCTTCAGACCAGAGCCCTACTCCCAACGTAGTGTACTGCCTCAGACCAGAGCCCTACTCCCAACGTAGTGTACTGCCTCAGACCAGAGCCCTACTCCCAACGTAGTGTACTGCTTCAGACCAGAGCCCTACTCCCAACGTAGTGTACTGCTTCAGACCAGAGCCCTACTCCCAACGTAGTGTACTGCCTCAGACCAGAGCCCTACTCCCAACGTAGTGTACTGCCTCAGACCAGAGCCCTACTCCCAACGTAGTGTACTGCCTCAGACCAGAACCCTACTCCCAACGTAGTGTACTGCCTGGGACCAGAGCCCTACTCCCAACGTAGTGTACTGTCTCAGACCAGAGCCCTACTCCCAACGTAGTGTACTGCCTCAGACCAGAGCCCTACTCCCAACGTAGTGTACTGCCTGGGACTAGAGCCCTACTCCCAACGTAGTGTACTGCCTGGGACCAGAGCCCTACTCCCAACGTAGTGTACTGCCTGGGACTAGAGCCCTACTCCCAACGTAGTGTACTGTCTCAGACCAGAGCCCTACTCCCAACGTAGTGTACTGCTTTAGGTTTGAGGTATGGACCAGCAGACACTGTGGCTCAGGAGAGGAGGGGCCCTGCAGGACCCGGTGTGTGTTCAGAGGAGAGGAGGGAGGAAGAGAGGAAAGAGGAGAGGAGGGAGGAAGAGAGGAAAGAGGAGAGGAGGGAGGAGGCTAATCTAATTTAGACGATCTGATTGTGTTTAATTTCATCATTAGAAGGTGCTGATTTCTAACCTGGGTCAACGACACACTGCAAATACTCTGTACTATACTATAATACTCTGTACTATAATACTCTGTACTATACTATAATACTCTGTACTGTACTATAATACTCTGTACTGTACTATAATACTCTGTACTATAATATTCTGTACTATACTATAATACGCTGTACTATACTATAATACTCTGTACTATAATACTCTGTACTATAATACTCTGTACTATACTATAATACTCTGTACTGTACTATAATACTCTGTACTATACTGTATACCACACCTGGGTCACACAGGTGATATGATACTGATGCTGATATGATACTATAATACTCTGTACTACTCTGTGGATCTCAGCTGTGTGACCCCAGGTGTGGATCTCAGCTGTGTGACCCCAGGTGTGGATCTCAGCTGTGTGACCCCAGGTGTGGATCTCAGCTGTGTGACCCCAGGTGTGGATCTCCGCTGTGTGACCCCAGGTGTGGATCTCAGCTGTGTGACCCCAGGTGTGGATCTCAGCTGTGTGACCCCAGGTGTGGGTCTCAGCTGTGTGACCCCGGGTGTGGATCTCAGCTGTGTGACCCCGGGTGTGGATCTCAGCTGTGTGGATCTCAGCTGTGTGACCCCAGGTGTGGATCTCAGCTGTGTGACCCCAGGTGTGGATCTCAGCTGTGACCCCAGGTGTGGATCTCAGCTGTGTGGATCTCAGCTGTGTGACCCCAGGTGTGGATCTCAGCTGTGTGGATCTCAGCTGTGGATCTCAGCTGTGTGACCCCAGGTGTGGATCTCAGCTGTGTGACCCCAGGTGTGGATCTCAGCTGTGTGACCCCAGGTGTGGATCTCAGCTGTGTGACCCCAGGTGTGGATCTCAGCTGTGTGGATCTCAGCTGTGTGACCCCAGGTGTGGATCTCAGCTGTGTGACCCCAGGTGTGGATCTCAGCTGTGTGACCCCAGGTGTGGATCTCAGCTGTGTGGATCTCAGCTGTGTGACCCCAGGTGTGGATCTCAGCTGTGTGGATCTCAGCTGTGGATCTCAGCTGTGTGACCCCAGGTGTGGATCTCAGCTGTGTGACCCAGGTGTGGATCTCAGCTGTGTGGATCTCAGCTGTGTGACCCCGGGTGTGGATCTCAGCTGTGTGGATCTCAGCTGTGTGACCCCAGGTGTGGATCTCAGCTGTGTGCACAGTTTAATATTTTAGCATTATCTTGATCATTTTATCCCTTTAAAAAGCCTTAAATATTTCTAATTTGTTGTTGTTGTTTTATCTAGGGAACTTTTACTTTTAACATTAAAGAATGTTTTTAATGTTAAGGAGGAAGACTTTTATTTTGTAATGTTGCATACTGCTTCAGAACAGGACTTTTATTTTGTAATGTTGCTTCAGAACAGGACTTTTATTTTGTAATGTTGCTTCAGAACAGGACTTTTATTTTGTAATGTTGCAGACTGCTTCAGAACAGGACTTTTATTTTGTAATGTTGCAGACTGCTTCAGAACAGGACTTTTATTTTGTAACGTTGCAGAGAGAGAAGCGCGTTTCAGATCGGGTACATGGTGTTTGTAACTTGCAGGGAAGGAGGTAGAACCTTCTGGAAGCCTGCTTCCCTAATGGCATCCTGTACCCTACATAGTGCACTACTGCAGACCCCCAGAAGGTTATAACTTCCATCTCCCTTCCCTACAAGTCAACAAACCCCATGTCCTGATCTGAAACCTGCTTCTCTCTCTGCAACGTTACAGAATAAACAAGACTGTGATACTCTGTAAGCAGGAAGAACCTTTCTGTCGGGGGGAATTGAAAGGTGGGACCAACTCGACTTAACTACACAGCTACAATTTATAACTTACAAAAAATAAATCAGAATAATCTAACTCTCCCTTTTTCTTTCTCTCTGACTCTGTCCTGTTTGACTCCTCCCCCTCCTGTTTCTCTCTGACTCTGTCCTGTTTGACTCCTCCCCCTCCTGTTTCTCTCTGACTCTGTCCTGTTGGACTCCTCCCCCTCCTGTTTCTCTCTGACTCTGTCCTGTTGGACTCCTCCCCCTCCTGTTTCTCTCTGACTCTGTCCTGTTGGACTCCTCCCCCTCCTGTTTCTCTCTGACTCTGTCCTGTGACTCCTCACCCTCCTGTTTCTCTCTGACTCTGTCCTGTTGGACTCCTCCCCCTCCTGTTTCTCTCTGACTCTGTCCTGTTGGACTCCTCACCCTCCTGTTTCTCTCTGACTCTGTCCTGTTGGACTCCTCCCCCTCCTGTTTCTCTCTGACTCTGTCCTGTGACTCCTCACCCTCCTGTTTCTCTCTGACTCTGTCCTGTTGGACTCCTCCCCCTCCTGTTTCTCTCTGACTCTGTCCTGTTGGACTCCTCCCCCTCCTGTTTCTCTCTGACTCTGTCCTGTTTGACTCCTCATCCTCCTGTTTCTCTCTGACTCTGTCCTGTTGGACTCCTCCCCCTCCTGTTTCTCTCTGACTCTGTCCTGTTTGACTCCTCACCCTCCTGTTTCTCTCTGACTCTGTCCTGTTTGACTCCTCACCCTCCTGTTTCTCTCTGACTCTGTCCTGTTTGACTCCTCACCCTCCTGTTTCTCTCTGACTCTGTCCTGTTTGACTCCTCACCCTCCTGTTTCTCTCTGACTCTGTCCTGTTTGACTCCTCACCCTCCTGTTTGACTCCTCACCCTCCTGTTTCTCTCTGACTCTGTCCTGTTTGACTCCTCACCCTCCTGTTTCTCTCTGACTCTGTCCTGTGACTCCTCACCCTCCTGTTTCTCTCTGACTCTGTCCTGTTTGACTCCTCACCCTCCTGTTTCTACCTGTTTCTCTCTGACTCTGTCCTGTTTGACTCCTCAACCTCCTGTTTCTCTCTGACTCTGTCCTGTGACTCCTCACCCTCCTGTTTCTCTCTGACTCTGTCCTGTTTGACTCCTCACCCTCCTGTTTGACTCCTCGCCCTCCTGTTTCTCGCTGACTCTGTCCTGTGACTCCTCCCCCTCCTGTTTCTCTCTGACTCTGTCCTGTTTGACTCCTCACCCTCCTGTTTCTCTCTGACTCTGTCCTGTGTGACTCCTCACCCTCCTGTTTCTCTCTGACTCTGTCCTGTTTGACTCCTCCCCCTCCCGTTTCTACCTGTTTTCTCTCTGACTCTGTCCTGTTGGACTCCTCCCCCTCCCGTTTCTCTCTGACTCTGTCCTGTTTGACTCCTCCCCCTCCCGTTTCTACCTGTTTTCTCTCTGACTCTGTCCTGTTTGACTCCTCCCCCTCCCGTTTCTACCTGTTTTCTCTCTGACTCTGTCCTGTTGGACTCCTCCCCCTCCTGTTTCTCTCTGACTCTTTAGTCTGTAGTGTCTGTGCTGTAGCCTAGTAGTTGTCCCGCCCCTGGTGTTCTCGTCTCGGCAGTAGAGTGCTGGTCCAGAGGTGGTTCTACTGATGGAATGTACTAGGTTCTGTAGGTTCTATTCCTCAGATTTTAGCCTGTCTGTTTTTAGAACTAAATCAGGACATCATTTTTATTTTGTACCACTTCAATATGTAACACTTCACAATGTTTGTTTTTTTTTCCACCCCTCGTTTGGTGTTTTTTCTCATCTGCTGATCACAAGTCTTTATATAAAATCTATGATTGTTGCACAAAAACCCAACATAAAATAAATAAAAACACTGCTAAACGAAAGCTATTTCAAGGTGGAGACCATCTGATCTTATGTGTTCTGCTGAAAGTATTTTTTTGCTATTCTATTAAAATATATGTTTTTTTTGAGAAAGAAGAAAAAGTAAAAATGTATTTTAAAATGTTTGATCTGTTATTAAAAAATTTGTAGCACAAATAAATTTTAAATAAATGTAAAATTCTCTCGTTGATCTGCTGTGTCCAGCAGTCTTTAAAAAAAAAAAAAAGTGTTTTATTTACATGAACTATAGCGTCACTACACAGCTGAAAACATGGCATTCTGAAAGGCGTTTTCCAAGATGTCTGCAGGGAGACGACATTCACATTAAACGCTGTACAAGGAGCTGTACAAGGCAGCTGTACAAGGCAGCTAGCTGTACAAGGCAGCTAGCTGTACAAGGCAGCTAGCTGTACAAGGCAGCTAGCTGTACAAGGCAGCTAGCTGTACAAGGCAGCTAGCTGTACAAGGCCGCTGTACAAGGCCGCTGTACAAGTGACCCTTCTAACTGCATCATCGTGAGCCGTGCGGCTAGAACACATCTTACATTCAATCCCGACCCTTCTAGTTTACTTCTTTTTTTTTTTTCTCGAAAAGAATGAGGACAAAGAGACGTTGTCACTTCCTGTCAACAGTTTATTAAATAGTCAATAATCCTGTGGTGCTTAATAAGAGTATAAATATTGAAAAGTCATCAGATCGGAGACATGCTGCTTGTATGAAACGAGGACTGGTACAAACCATTAACACTATGAAGTACAAATACAAGGTGAAATAAATAATAATGTCATTGGATGTGTCGACCGACGCACACGAGGATATTGGCTTTAACTCCTTCTGGGCCTGTTTTATACCTGGCGCTAACATGTGTCCTGATCTTCTCCACATTCTGATTGTACCTACATTATTTATTTTCCCCCCAGGTGTGGGCGATTGTGATCTGATCTTTCCGACCAGCTGCCGAGGTAGTCATGGAGACGTATCTTTATGTTAAGAGTGTAAACCGATCTGGATTATTAAACTTTAAAGTCATTGCCGGGGGGGGGGCACTATTGACTCTAGGTATCAGCTTTACGCTGAAATAAACAAAGGCCATCGGTAAGATTAGAACCTGGGACCTTCTAGTCCCTATTCTACTGGTCTATCAGAGGCCTTGTCCACTGGGCCATCAGAGGCCATCAGTGGACAGCATTGCCCATACCTGCCCGCCGGTCCAGCATCACTACTCTGGACGGTTCTGACTTAGAATACGTGGACAACTACAAATACCTGGGTGTCTGGTTAGACTGTAAACTCTCCTTCCAGACTCACATTAAGCATCTCCAATCCAGAGTTAAATCTAGAATTGGCTTCCTATTTCGCAACAAAGCCTCCTTCACTCATGCTGCCAAACATACCCTCGTAAAACTGACCATCCTACCGATCCTTGACTTCGGTGATGTAATTTACAAAATAGCCTCCAACACTCTACTCAGCAAACTGGATGCAGTCTATCACAGTGCCATCCGTTTTGTCACCAAAGCCCCATATACCACCCAGCACTGCGACCTGTATTCTCTCGTTGGCTGGCCCTCGCTTCATATTCAACGCCAAACCCACTGGCTCCAGGTCATCTATAAGTCTTTGCTAGGTAAAGCCCCGCCGTATCTCAGCTCGCTGGTCACCATAGTAGCACGCGTCCCAGCAGGTATATCTCACTGGTCACCCCCAAAGCCAATTCCTCCTTTGGCCGCCTTTCCTTCCAGTTCTCTGGTGCCAATGACTGGAACGAACTGAATTTATTGCCTTACCTCCCTTATCCTACCTCATTTACATAGACTTTTTCTATTGTGTTATTGACTGCATGTTTGTTTATTCAACGTGTAACTTTGTGTTGTTTGTGTTGCACTGCTTTGCTTTATCTTGGCCAGGTCACAGTTGTAAATGAGAACTTGTGGCAACCTACCACCCAAGGCCTTTTCTTATTTGACTCTCGCCTGTAAACCCCGCCCACTGACATGTCACTGAGTTTTCATCCAACCAATGGCTTTGTTCTGCCAGTTCCCTAGAGGTCGGAGCTACCCTCAGAACAACCTGCGGAAGCGGTCAGAAAGTGCTGATCACTAATCTTCTAATGGTCTAGAAATGTGGACGAGACCAGGACACAGGTTAGCATCAGCTATAAACAGGGTTCATGATGACATTATTTCAGAACAATAGAACGTCACAATATTCTTCAATAGAGCATCAGAACATTCTTCAATAGAACACCAGAACATTCTTCAATAGAACACCAGAACATTCTTCAATAGAACACCAGAACATTCTTCAATAGAACACCAGAACATTCTTCAATAGAACATCACAACATTCTTCATCAGAACATCACAACATTCTTCAATAGAACATCACAACATTCTTCAATAGAACACCACAACATTCTTCAATAGAACACCAGAACATTCTTCAATAGAGCATGTCACTCCAACAGTCCTCCATACAGAGTGTGGAAGGGCACATTGATATGTACATATAACCACGCAGTTAGTACATACCATGTATATACTGTCAATGAGAGGCCAACGTCATCATTTTGGGACAATTTCCCCATTGAATCTCAATGGTTCGGTCAGCAGATTGTTTAACGGTGGCCCCAGGTTTAAGGACAGATCAGAAAGATACAATCTCTTGGTTATAATATGAATAAAGATGTGTTCACACACACATGAACCTGCTTCTGAGTCTATTCCCCACAACATGTTTGATTGAATGCATTGTATTGTTGACTTGAGGGGAGGAGCATCGGACCCCAAACTAACTCCTGAGTCTATTCCCCACAACATGTTTGATTGAATGCATTGTATTGTTGACTTCAGGGGAGGAGCATCGGACCCCTAACTAACTCCTGAGTCTATTCCCCACAACATGTTTGATTGAATGCATTGTTGACTTCAGGGGAGGAGCATCGGACCCCTAACTAACTCCTCTGTGCTTTAAAAGAACCCCGGCTGGAAGGGGTTAATTAACGCTCGAGACTGATTGGTTAGACTTAGCTTCAAATCACTGACTATTCGCAGGTGATTGGTCAGAATGCCTTGGCAGTCATACTCAGAGACAATGGGAGTCAGGGGGGTTGTGTGTGTGTGTGGGGGGGGGGGGGGGGGGGGGGTGTTGACTCGGTACCTCCGCCAATCCAGGCAGGGCGTGTGTTACCGTGGTAACAGCGCAGTAAAGAACGTTAGAATGTCTGTCTGTTTTTTTAAGGTGTCTGTTGACTCCTCGTGTCGTGAAACTCCTGATCAATTCCTGAGTCTTCCCAGAGTGTTTTGGTGCTTTTGATCGATTCATTTGTGGGTTTTCAGTTTGTTTTTTTCCTCCAACCATCACCGTCTGAGTTCTGAGGAGGAGGCCGATGTGTGTCTGTGCATGTGATACTAGGGACTGAAGGAAAGCTCCGTCTCTCTCCCAGGAGAGTATCTCCTCGTTCCAGGATCTGTCCATCTTCCTGGAATCCCATCTCCTCGTTCCAGGATCTGTCCATCTTCCTGGAATCCCATCTCCTCGTTCCAGGATCTGTCCATCTTCCTGGAATCCCATCTCCTCGTTGCAGGATCTGTCCATCTTCCTGGAATCCATCTCCTCTCTTCCTCGTCTCTGCTGGTGGAGCTGTGCGGGCAGCGGTTCCCTGGAATCCATCCCCTCTCTTCCTCGTCCCTCCTGGTTGAGCTGTGGGGGCAGCGGTTCCCGTGGAGATTCCCGCCGTTCCCTCCAGTCAGCAGGACGAAGCGCTGATCTTCTCTGAGACCTCCAGGTCTGACTTGGCCACCAGGAAACGCAGACGTCCTCCGCCGAGACGAATCAGATCCACAGCACTGGAGAAGGGGGAGGAGCGGAGGAAAGAGAGACAGGAAAGGTGGAAGGAGAGAGGTAGAGTTGTATTACATAGTGATCACCACAGATTCAATATTAATGATAGACAGGAGAGAGGTAGAGTTGTATTACATAGTGATCACCACAGATTCAATATTAACGATAGACAGGAGAGAGGTGGAGTTGTATTACATAGTGATCACCACAGATTCAATATTAATAGGAGAGAGGTAGTCTGCTCCCATCAGGCTGGTCCCCCTACTATCCTCACCTCTGGTAGTCTGCTCCTATCAGGCTGGTATCCTCACCTCTGGTAGTCTGCTCCTATCAGGCTGGTCCCCCTAGTATCCTCACCTCTGGTAGTCTGCTCCTATCAGGCTGGTCCCCCTAGTATCCTCACCTCTGGTAGTCTGCTCCTATCAGGCTGGTATCCTCACCTCTGGTAGTCTGCTCCCAACAGGCTGGTCCCCCTAGTATCCTCACCTCTGGTAGTCTGCTCCTATCAGGCTGGTCCCCCTAGTATCCTCACCTCTGGTAGTCTGCTCATATCAGGCTGGCCCCCTAGTATCCTCACCTCTGGTAGTCTGCTCCCATGAGGCTGGTCCCTCTAGTATCCTCACCTCTGGTAGTCTGCTCCCATCAGGCTGGTCCCCCTAGTATCCTCACCTCTGGTAGTCTGCTCATATCAGGCTGGTCCCCCTAGTATCCTCACCTCTGGTAGTCTGCTCATATCAGGCTGGCCCCCTAGTATCCTCACCTCGGGTAGTCTGCTCCCAACAGGCTGGTCCCCCTAGTATCCTCACCTCTGGTATTCTGCTCCTATCAGGCTGGTCCCTCTAGTATCCTCACCTCTGGTAGTCTGCTCCTATCAGGCTGGTCCCCCTAGTATCCTCACCTCTGGTAGTCTGCTCATGTCAGGCTGGCCCCCTAGTATCCTCACCTCTGGTAGTCTGCTCCCAACAGGCTGGTCCCCCTAGTATCCTCACCTCTGGTAGTCTGCTCCTATCAGGCTGGTCCCTCTAGTATCCTCACCTCTGGTAGTCTGCTCCTATCAGGCTGGTATCCTCATCTCTGGTAGTCTGCTCCTATCAGGCTGGTCCCGTTAGTATCCTCATCTCTGGTAGTCTGCTCCTATCAGGCTGGTCCCTCTAGTATCCTCACCTCTGGTAGTCTGATCCCATCAGGCCCTCTAGTCTGCTCCTATCAGGCTGGTCCCGTTAACCGCTAGTATCCTCACCTCTGGTAGTCTGCTCCTATCAGGCTGGTCCCGTTAACCGCTAGTATCCTCACCTCTGGTAGTCTGCTCCTATCAGGCTGGTCCCGTTAACCGCTAGTATCCTCACCTCTGGTAGTCTGCTCCTATCAGGCTGGTCCCGTTAACCGCTAGTATCCGGTCTCCAATCCTCAGCCTCCCGTCAGACTCCGCCGGACCGTCTGGTATCAGAGTTCTGATATAGATCCCTGGAGCATTCAGAGGCGTGTGCTGGAGGAGGAGAGAAGTTTAGCCGTTTAAATGTTACCGCCTGCTGTGTTCAGCCAAACACTATCGCCGGGTGTACATTTGGTCTTTGAATAAGTGTGTGTGTGTGTGTTTGTGTGTTTGTGTGTGTGTGTGTGTGTAAATGAGTGTATAAGGCCGGGATTCAATGGGATGGTGGATTTAGACATACGCAGCATTTAAAGGTAATGTCCCATTGTGTCGTCATTTAAAGGTAATTTCCCATTGTGCTGTCATACGCAGCATTTAAAGGTAATGTCCCATTGTGTCGACATCCGCAGCATTTAAAGGTAATTTCCCATTGTGTCGTCATACGCAGCATTTAAAGGTAATTTCCCATTGTGTCGTCATACGCAGCATTTAAAGGTAATTTCCCATTGTGTCGTCATACGCAGCATTTAAAGGTCATTTCCCATTGCGTCGTCATACGCAGCATTTAAAGGTAATTTCCCATTGTGTCGTCATACGCAGCATTTAAAGGTAATTTCCCATTGTGTCGTCATACGCAGCATTTAAAGGTAATTTCCCATTGTGTCGTCATACGCAGCATTTAAAGGTAATTTCCCATTGTGTCGTCATACGCAGCATTTAAAGGTAATTTCCCATTGTGCTGTCATTTAAAGGTAATTTCCCATTGTGTCGTCATACGCAGCATTTAAAGGTAATTTCCCATTGTGCTGTCATTTAAAGGTAATTTCCCATTGTGTCGTCATACGCAGCATTTAAAGGTAATTTCCCATTGTGTCGTCATACGCAGCATTTAAAGGTAATTTCCCATTGTGTCGTCATACGCAGCATTTAAAGGTAATTTCCCATTGTGCTGTCATACGCAGCATTTAAAGGTAATTTCCCATTGTGTCGTCATACGCAGCATTTAAAGGTAATTTCCCATTGTGTCGTCATACTCAGCATTTAAAGGTAATTTCCCATTGTGCTGTCATACGCAGCATTTAAAGGTAATTTCCCATTGTGCTGTCATACGCAGCATTTAAAGGTAATTTCCCATTGTGCTGTCATACGCAGCATTTAAAGGTAATTTCCCATTGTGCTGTCATACGCAGCATTTAAAGGTAATTTCCCATTGTGCTGTCATACGCAGCATTTAAAGGTAATTTCCCATTGTGCTGTCATACGCAGCATTTAAAGGTAATTTCCCATTGTGTCGTCATACGCAGCATTTAAAGGTAATTTCCCATTGTGTCGTCATACGCAGCATTTAAAGGTAATTTCCCATTGTGCTGTCATACGCAGCATTTAAAGGTAATTCCCCATTGTGTCGTCATACGCAGCATTTAAAGGTAATTCCCCATTGTGTCGTCATATGCAGCATTTAAAGGTAATTCCCCATTGTGTCGTCATCCGCAGCATTTAAAGGTAATTTCCCATTGTGCTGTCATTTAAAGGTAATTCCCCATTGTGCTGTCATACGCAGCATTTAAAGGTAATGTCCCATTGTGTCGACATCCGCAGCATTTAAAGGTAATTTCCCATTGTGTCGTCATACGCAGCATTTAAAGGTAATTTCCCATTGTGTCGTCATACGCAGCATTTAAAGGTAATTTCCCATTGTGTCGTCATACGCAGCATTTAAAGGTCATTTCCCATTGTGTCGTCATACGCAGCATTTAAAGGTAATTTCCCATTGTGTCGTCATACGCAGCATTTAAAGGTAATTTCCCATTGTGTCGTCATACGCAGCATTTAAAGGTAATTTCCCATTGTGTCGTCATACGCAGCATTTAAAGGTAATTTCCCATTGTGTCGTCATACGCAGCATTTAAAGGTAATTTCCCATTGTGCTGTCATTTAAAGGTAATTTCCCATTGTGTCGTCATACGCAGCATTTAAAGGTAATTTCCCATTGTGCTGTCATTTAAAGGTAATTTCCCATTGTGTCGTCATACGCAGCATTTAAAGGTAATTTCCCATTGTGTCGTCATACGCAGCATTTAAAGGTAATTTCCCATTGTGCTGTCATACGCAGCATTTAAAGGTAATTTCCCATTGTGTCGTCATACGCAGCATTTAAAGGTAATTTCCCATTGTGTCGTCATACGCAGCATTTAAAGGTAATTTCCCATTGTGCTGTCATACGCAGCATTTAAAGGTAATTTCCCATTGTGCTGTCATACGCAGCATTTAAAGGTAATTTCCCATTGTGCTGTCATACGCAGCATTTAAAGGTAATTTCCCATTGTGCTGTCATACGCAGCATTTAAAGGTAATTTCCCATTGTGCTGTCATACGCAGCATTTAAAGGTAATTTCCCATTGTGCTGTCATACGCAGCATTTAAAGGTAATTTCCCATTGTGTCGTCATACGCAGCATTTAAAGGTAATTTCCCATTGTGTCGTCATACGCAGCATTTAAAGGTAATTTCCCATTGTGCTGTCATACGCAGCATTTAAAGGTAATTCCCCATTGTGTCGTCATACGCAGCATTTAAAGGTAATTCCCCATTGTGTCGTCATATGCAGCATTTAAAGGTAATTCCCCATTGTGTCGTCATCCGCAGCATTTAAAGGTAATTCCCCATTGTGTCGTCATATGCAGCATTTAAAGGTAATTCCCCATTGTGTCGTCATCCGCAGCATTTAAAGGTAATTTCCCATTGTGCTGTCATTTAAAGGTAATTCCCCATTGTGCTGTCATACGCAGCATTTAAAGGTAATTCCCCATTGTGTCGTCATATGCAGCATTTAAAGGTAATTCCCCATTGTGTCGTCATACGCAGCATTTAAAGGTAATTTCCCATTGTGTCGTCATCCGCAGCATTTACTTTGAATATGGTCTATATACATATGCATATACCTCCATGTGTATCTCTTTCAGAAACCTTCTGCACGGTCTCTAATGTTAAGAAATGTTGTGAGTGATCTCTAATGTTAAGAAACGTTGTGAGTGATCTCTAATGTTAAGAAATGTTGTGAGTGGTCTCTAATGTTAAGACATGTTGTGAGTGGTCTCTAATGTTAAGAAACGTTGTGAGTGATCTCTAATGTTAAGACATGTTGTGAGTGATCTCTAATGTTAAGAAATGTTGTGAGTGATCTCTAATGTTAAGACATGTTGTGAGTGATCTCTAATGTAAAGACATGTTGTGAGTGATTTCTAATGTTAAGAAACGTTGTGAGTGATTTCTAATGTTAAGAAACGTTGTGAGTGATCTCTAATGTTATTACCTGGCACTTCCTGTATATAGCCATGTTATTACCTGGTACTCCCTGTATATAGCCATGTTATTGCCTAGTATCTGTATATAGCCATGTTATTACCTGGTACTCTGTGTGTGTATAGCCATGTTATTACCTGGTACTTCCTGTATATAGCAGTTATTACCTGGTACTTCCTGTATATAGCCATGTTATTACCTGGTACTTCCTGTATATAGCCATGTTATTACCTCCCTGTATATAGCCATGTTATTACCTGGTACTCCCTGTATATAGCCATGTTATTACCTGGTACTTCCTGTATATAGCCATGTTATTACCTGGTACTTCCTGTATATAGCTATGTTATTACCTGGTACTTCCTGTATATAGCCATGTTATTACCTGGTACTTCCTGTATATAGCCATGTTATTACCTGGTACTTCCTGTATATAGCCATGTTATTACCTGGTACTTCCTGTATATAGCCATGTTATTACCTGGTACTTCCTGTATATAGCCATGTTATTACCTGGTACTTCCTGTATATAGCCATGTTATTACCTGGTACTTCCTGTATATAGCCATGTTATTACCTGGTACTTCCTGTATATAGCCATGTTATTACCTGGTACTTCCTGTATATAGCCATGTTATTACCTGGTACTTCCTGTATATAGCCATGTTATTACCTGGTACTTCCTGTATATAGCCATGTTATTACCTGGTACTTCCTGTATATAGCCATGTTATTACCTGGTACTTCCTGTATATAGCCATGTTATTACCTGGTACTTCCTGTATATAGCCATGTTATTACCTGGTACTTCCTGTATATAGCCATGTTATTACCTGGTACTTCCTGTATATAGCCATGTTATTACCTGGTACTTCCTGTATATAGCCATATTATTACCTGGTACTTCCTGTATATAGCCATGTTATTACCTGGTACTTCCTGTATATAGCCATGTTATTACCTGGTACTTCCTGTATATAGCCATGTTATTACCTGGTACTTCCTGTATATAGCCATGTTATTACCTGGTACTTCCTGTATATAACAGTTATTGTTGTTCGTTATTCACTGTGTATCTATTCCTTGTTTACATGTGTTAGTCTACACCTGTTGTTTATAAAGCATGTGTTAGTCTACACCTGTTGTTTACATGTGTTAGTCTACACCTGTTGTTTACATGTGTTAGTCTACACCTGTTGTTTATAAAGCATGTGTTAGTCTACACCTGTTGTTTATAAAGCATGTGTTAGTCTACACCTGTTGTTTACATGTGTTAGTCTACACCTGTTGTTTATAAAGCCTGTGTTAGTCTACACCTGTTGTTTATAAAGCATGTGTTAGTCTACACCTGTTGTTTACATGTGTTAGTCTACACCTGTTGTTTATAAAGCCTGTGTTAGTCTACACCTGTTGTTTATAAAGCCTGTGTTAGTCTACACCTGTTGTTTACATGTGTTAGTCTACACCTGTTGTTTATAAAGCATGTGTTAGTCTACACCTGTTGTTTACATGTGTTAGTCTACACCTGTTGTTTACATGTGTTAGTCTACACCTGTTGTTTACATGTGTTAGTCTACACCTGTTGTTTACATGTGTTAGTCTACACCTGTTGTTTACATGTGTTAGTCTACACCTGTTGTTTACATGTGTTAGTCTACACCTGTTGTTTACATGTGTTAGTCTACACCTGTTGTTTACATGTGTTAGTCTACACCTGTTGTTTACATGTGTTAGTCTACACCTGTTGTTTATAAAGCATGTGTTAGTCTACACCTGTTGTTTATAAAGCCTGTGTTAGTCTACACCTGTTGTTTATAAAGCCTGTGTTAGTCTACACCTGTTGTTTACATGTGTTAGTCTACACCTGTTGTTTACATGTGTTAGTCTACACCTGTTGTTTACATGTGTTAGTCTACACCTGTTGTTTATAAAGCATGTGTTAGTCTACACCTGTTGTTTACATGTGTTAGTCTACACCGGTTGTTTATAAAGCCTGTGTTAGTCTACACCGGTTGTTTATAAAGCATGTGTTAGTCTACACCTGTTGTTTACATGTGTTAGTCTACACCTGTTGTTTACATGTGTTAGTCTACACCTGTTGTTTACAAAGCATGTGTTAGTCTACACCTGTTGTTTACATGTGTTAGTCTACGCCTGTTGTTTATAAAGCATGTGTTAGTCTACACCTGTTGTTTATAAAGCCTGTGTTAGTCTACACCTGTTGTTTGCATGTGTTAGTCTACACCTGTTGTTTACATGTGGAAAAATCCCATTTGAGTTGCTTTTACTCACCAGTCCGTCTATGAGTCCCATGCCCAGTCCGTAGGGTCCCTTGTTCAGCTCCACTACAAACACCAGACAACACTCATCATCAGGTAGCAGGGCCTCGGGAGGCACGGGGAAGGGGAACTCACATAAACTACCTGTAGAGAGGACACACACTACAGCTAGACACACACACACTACAGCTAGACCCACACTACAGCTATATACACACACACTACAGCTATATACACACACACTAGAGCTAGACATACACACTACAGCTATCCACACATAACACAGAACAACTGACACACAGCTACAAGGCAGTCCCACACAAACATAACAACTAACACACAGCTACAAGGCAGTCCCACACACACAGAACAACTAACACACCTGGCAGTCCCACCTGGCAGTCCCACACAAGGCAGTCCCACACACACAGAACAACTAACACACACAGTGAACGACTAAACAACAGACAGCTCAGACTACGGGGCGGCAGGTAGCCTGGCGGTTAAGAGCGTTGGCCCGGTAACCGAAAGGTCGCTGGTTCTAAATCCCTGAGCCGACCAGGTGCAAAATCTTGAGCAAGGCACTTAACCCTGATTGCTCCTGTAAAATTCCTCTGGATTAGTGTCTGCTAAATTACAACACTGTGAAAAAGACATGCAGTACTGAACACTGGTCACCAGGGGGAGACATGCAGTACAGAACACTGGTCACCAGGGGGAGACATGCAGTACTGAACACTGGTCACCAGGGGGAGACATGTAGTACTGAACACTGGTCACCAGGGGGAGACATGCAGTACTGAACACTGGTCACCAGGGGGAGACATGTAGTACTGAACACTGGTCACCAGGGGGAGACATGCAGTGCTGAACACTGGTCACCAGGGGGAGACATGCAGTGCTGAACACTGGTCACCAGGGGGAGACATGTAGTACTGAACACTGGTCACCAGGGGGAGACATGCAGTACTGAACACTGGTCACCACCAGGGGGAGACATGCAGTGCTGAACACTGGTCACCAGGGGGAGACATGTAGTACTGAACACTGGTCACCAGGGGGAGACATGCAGTACTGAACACTGGTCACCAGGGGGAGACATGTAGTACTGAACACTGGTCACCAGGGGGAGACATGCAGTACTGAACACTGGTCACCAGGGGGAGACATGCAGTACTGAACACTGGTCACCAGGGGGAGACATGCAGTACTGAACACTGGTCACCAGGGGGCGACATGCAGAGTTTATCAGGGAATAACAGCAGTACTGACCACTGGCCACCAGGGGGAGACATGCAGAGTTCATCAGGGAACAACAGCAGTACTGACCACTGGCCACCAGGGGGAGACATGCAGAGTTTTATCAGGGAACAACAGCAGTCCTCTCAGTTATATTGCCAGTCAGATCTCATGTTACGGTGTATTTCATATAGATTACGTCAAAAGGTATTATATTTCCTTATATGTTGCCTGTACAGGAGGTTATATCCTCAAGTCCATTGCTCATGTTATTGTTTTATTTATAAATGTATATGTTACATTCTGTAAAAAACTATATCGCTGTAAATATGTCAGTCAGGTCCATAATTATTGGCACCCTTGATAAAGATTAGTATAATAGAAACATAGGGGAAATATTATCGGCACCCCTGATTAGTATAATAGAAACATAGGGGAAATATTATCGGCACCCCTGATTAGTATAATAGAAACATAGGGGAAATATTATTGGCACCCCTGATTAGTATAATAGAAAGATAGGGGAAATATTATCGGCACCCCTGATTAGTAGAATAGAAAGATAGGGGAAATATTATCGGCACCCCTGATTAGTATAATAGAAACATAGGGGAAATATTATCGGCACCCCTGATTAGTAGAATAGAAAGATCGGGGAAATATTATCGGCACCCCTGATTAGTAGAATAGAAAGATCGGGGAAATATTATGGGCACCCCTGATTAGTATAATACAAACACTATATTGCTCCAAATAATGGGACCATTAGATTGTTTTATAATTACAGAAAGAGATTTTGTTTAACAACTAATAAAAAAAAAAAAATCCATACAAATTATTGACACCCCTGTTTTCAATACTCCCTACACCCTCTGCTTGCCAGGATAATGACACAGCCTTTTTCTAAAGTGTTTTATGAGAATGGAGAACACTGGGATCTTAGACCATTCCTCCATACAGAATCCTACCAGATGTTTTATGAGTTCTAGAACACACTGGGAGGGATCTTAGACCATTCCTCCATACAGAATCCTACCAGATGTTTTATGAGTTCTAGAACACACTGGGAGGGATCTTAGACCATTCCTCCATACAGAATCCTACCAGATGTTTTATGAGTTCTAGAACACACTGGGAGGGATCTTAGACCATTCCTCCATACAGAATCCTACCAGATGTTTTACGAGTTCTAGAACACACTGGGAGGGATCTTAGATCATTCCTCCATACAGAATCCTACCAGATGTTTTACGAGTTCTAGAACACACTGGGAGGGATCTTAGACCGTTCCTCCATACAGAATCCTACCAGATGTTTTATGAGTTCTAGAACACACTGGGAGGGATCTTAGACCATTCCTCCATACAGAATCCTACCAGATGTTTTATGAGTTCTAGAACACACTGGGAGGGATCTTAGACCATTCCTCCATACAGAATCCTACCAGATGTTTTATGAGTTCTAGAACACACTGGGAGGGATCTTAGACCATTCCTCCATACAGAATCCTACCAGATGTTTTATGAGTTCAGAACACACTGGGAGGGATCTTAGACCATTCCTCCATACAGAATCCTACCAGATGTTTTATGAGTTCTAGAACACACTGGGAGGGATCTTAGACCGTTCCTCCATACAGAATCCTACCAGATGTTTTATGAGTTCTAGAACACACTGGGAGGGATCTTAGACCATTCCTCCATACAGAATCCTACCAGATGTTTTACGAGTTCTAGAACACACTGGGAGGGATCTTAGATCATTCCTCCATACAGAATCCTACCAGATGTTTTACGAGTTCTAGAACACACTGGGAGGGATCTTAGACCGTTCCTCCATACAGAATCCTACCAGATGTTTTATGAGTTCTAGAACACACTGGGAGGGATCTTAGACCATTCCTCCATACAGAATCCTACCAGATGTTTTATGAGTTCTAGAACACACTGGGAGGGATCTTAGACCATTCCTCCATACAGAATCCTACCAGATGTTTTATGAGTTCTAGAACACACTGGGAGGGATCTTAGACCATTCCTCCATACAGAATCCTACCAGATGTTTTATGAGTTCAGAACACACTGGGAGGGATCTTAGACCATTCCTCCATACAGAATCCTACCAGATGTTTTATGAGTTCTAGAACACACTGGGAGGGATCTTAGACCGTTCCTCCATACAGAATCCTACCAGATGTTTTATGAGTTCTAGAACACACTGGGAGGGATCTTAGACCATTCCTCCATACAGAATCCTACCAGATGTTTTATGAGTTCTAGAACACACTGGGAGGGATCTTAGACCATTCCTCCATACAGAATCCTACCAGATGTTTTATGAGTTCTAGAACACACTGGGAGGGATCTCAGACCGTTCCTCCATACAGAATCCTACCAGATGTTTTACGAGTTCTAGAACACACTGGGAGGGATCTTAGACCATACAGAATCCTACCAGATGTTTTATGAGTTCTAGAACACACTGGGAGGGATCTCAGACCATTCCTCCATACAGAATCCTACCAGATGTTTTATGAGTTCTAGAACACACTGGGAGGGATCTTAGACCATACAGAATCCTACCAGATGTTTTACGAGTTCTAGAACACACTGGGAGGGATCTTAGACCATTCCTCCATACAGAATCCTACCAGATGTTTGGTGAATTCTAGAACACACTGGGAGGGATCTTAGACCATACAGAATCCTACCAGATGTTTGATGAATTCTAGAACACACTGGGAGGGATCTTAGACCGTTCCTCCATACAGAATCCTACCAGATGTTTGACGAGTTCTAGAACACACTGGGAGGGATCTTAGACCATTCCTCCATACAGACTCCACCCAGATCCTTGATATCTGTCGGTCTGCACTTATCGACTATCCTCTTCAATTCAAACCACGGGTTCTCAATGGGGTTCAAGTCAGGAGACTTTGTGGTCCTTCGTAGCTAAGTTGGTAATTCATGGTGCGTGTAACGCCCGGGGTAGTGGGTTCGATACCCAGGACCACCCATAAGTAACATGTATGCACGCATAATTATGTCGCTTTGGATAAATGGCATATTAATACAGGACATAAAATGTAAAATGTTCCCATGTTTCATGAGCTGAAATAAAAGATCCCATCAATGTTCCATACGCACAAAAAAAAAGCTTATTTCTCTCAAATTTTGTAAACACATTTGTTGACATCCTTGTCAGTGATCATTTCTCATTTGCCAAGATAGTCCATCCACCTGACAGGTGTGGCATATCAAGAAGCTGATTAAACGGCATGATCATTACGCAGGTGCACCTTGTGCTGGGGATAATAAAAAGGCCACTCTAAAATGTGCAGTTTTGTCACACAATTCTACAGATGTCTCAAGTTTTGAGGGAGCGTGCAATTGGCATGCTGACTGCAGGAATGTCCACCAGATCTGTTGTTCATTTCTCTACCATAAGCTGCTTCCAGCGTAGTTGTAGAGAATTTGGCACTAAGTCCAACCGGCTTCACAACCGCAGACCACGTGTAACCAGGCCAGCCCAGGACCTCCACATCCGGCTTCTATACCTGCAGTATCGTCTTAAACCAGCCACCCAGACAGCTGATGAAACTTCGTCTTAAACCAGCCACCCAGACAGCTGATGAAACTTCGTCTTAAACCAGCCACCCAGACAGCTGATGAAACTGAGGAGTAGTTTTGTCTGTAATAAAGTTATTTTGTGGGGAAAAACTCTTTCTGCTTGGCTAGGCCTGGCTCCTCAGTGGGTGGGCCTATACCCTCCCAGGCCCACCCAAGGCTGCACCCCTGGCCATATCATATCATATATATTAACCATATATAAACAGGAGTCTTTACCCTCTACTCCGTTGTGTATATTACCCATATATATAAACAGGAGTCTTTACCCTCTAGTCCGTTGTGTATATGACCCATATATAAACAGGAGTCTTCACCCTCTAGTCCGTTGTGTATATTACCCATATATAAAAAGGAGTCTCTACCCTCTAGTCCGTTGTGTATATTACCCATATATAAACAGGAGTCTTTACCCTCTAGTCCGTTGTGTATATGACCCATATATAAACAGGAGTCTTTACCCTCTAGTCCGTTGTGTATATGACCCATATATAAACAGGAGTCTTTACCCTCTAGTCCGTTGTGTATATTACCCATATATAAACAGGAGTCTTTCCCTCTAGTCCGTTGTGTATATGACCCATATATAAACAGGAGTCTTTACCCTCTAGTCCGTTGTGTATATTACCCATATATAAACAGGAGTCTTTACCCTCTAGTCCGTTGTGTATATTATCCATATATAAACAGGAGTCTTTACCCTCTAGTCCGTTGTGTATATTACCCATATATAAACAGGAGTCTTTACCCTCTAGTCCGTTGTGTATATGACCCATATATAAACAGGAGTCTTTACCCTCTAGTCCGTTGTGTATATTACCCATATATAAACAGGAGTCTTTACCCTCTAGTCCGTTGTGTATATGACCCATATATAAACAGGAGTCTTTACCCTCGAGTCCGTTGTGTATATGACCCATATATAAACAGGAGTCTTTACCCTCTAGTCCGTTGTGTATATTACCCATATATAAACAGGAGTCTTTACCCTCTAGTCCGTTGTGTATATTACCCATATATAAACAGGAGTCTTTACCCTCTAGTCCGTTGTGTATATTACCCATATATAAACAGGAGTCTTTACCCTCTAGTCCGTTGTGTATATGACCCATATATAAACAGGAGTCTTTACCCTCTAGTCCGTTGTGTATATGACCCATATATAAACAGGAGTCTTTACCCTCTAGTTCGTTGTGTATATGACCCATATATAAACAGGAGTCTTTACCCTCTAGTCCGTTGTGTATATTACCCATATATAAACAGGAGTCTTTACCCTCTAGTCCGTTGTGTATATTACCCATATATAAACAGGAGTCTTTACCCTCTAGTCCGTTGTGTATATTACCCATATATAAACAGGAGTCTTTACCCTCTAGTCCGTTGTGTATATGACCCATATATAAACAGGAGTCTTTCCCTTCTAGTCCGTTGTGTATATGACCCATATATAAACAGGAGTCTTTACCCTCTAGTCCGTTGTGTATATGACCCATATATAAACAGGAGTCTCTACCCTCTAGTCCGTTGTGTATATGACCCATATATAAACAGGAGTCTTTACCCTCTAGTCCGTTGTGTATATGACCCATATATAAACAGGAGTCTTTACCCTCTAGTCCGTTGTGTATATGACCCATATATAAACAGGAGTCTCTACCCTCTAGTCCGTTGTGTATATGACCCATATAGAAACAGGAGTCTCTACCCTCTAGTCCGTTGTGTATATGACCCATATATAAACAGGAGTCTTTACCCTCTAGTCCGTTGTGTATATGACCCATATATAAACAGGAGTCCTTACCCTCTAGTCCGTTGTGTATATTACCCATATATAAACAGGAGTCTTTACCCTCTAGTCCGTTGTGTATATTACCCATATATAAACAGGAGTCTTTACCCTCTAGTCCGTTGTGTATATTACCCATATATAAACAGGAGTCTTTACCCTCTAGTCCGTTGTGTATATGACCCATATATAAACAGGAGTCTTTACCCTCTAGTCCGTTGTGTATATGACCCATATATAAACAGGAGTCTTTACCCTCTAGTCCGTTGTGTATATGACCCATATATAAACAGGAGTCTTTACCCTCTAGTCCGTTGTGTATATTACCCATATATAAACAGGAGTCTTTACCCTCTAGTCCGTTGTGTATATTACCCATATATAAACAGGAGTCTTTACCCTCTAGTCCGTTGTGTATATTACCCATATATAAACAGGAGTCTTTACCCTCTAGTCCGTTGTGTATATGACCCATATATAAACAGGAGTCTTTACCTTCTAGTCCGTTGTGTATATGACCCATATATAAACAGGAGTCTTTACCCTCTAGTCCGTTGTGTATATGACCCATATATAAACAGGAGTCTCTACCCTCTAGTCCGTTGTGTATATGACCCATATATAAACAGGAGTCTTTACCCTCTAGTCCGTTGTGTATATGACCCATATATAAACAGGAGTCTTTACCCTCTAGTCCGTTGTGTATATGACCCATATATAAACAGGAGTCTCAACCCTCTAGTCCGTTGTGTATATGACCCATATAGAAACAGGAGTCTCTACCCTCTAGTCCGTTGTGTATATGACCCATATATAAACAGGAGTCTTTACCCTCTAGTCCGTTGTGTATATGACCCATATATAAACAGGAGTCCTTACCCTCTAGTCCGTTGTGTATATTACCCATATATAAACAGGAGTCTTTACCCTCTAGTCCGTTGTGTATATTACCCATATATAAACAGGAGTCTTTACCCTCTAGTCCGTTGTGTATATGACCCATATATAAACAGGAGTCTTTACCTTCTAGTCCGTTGTGTATATTACCCATATATAAACAGGAGTCTTTACCCTCTAGTCCGTTGTGTATATGACCCATATATAAACAGGAGTCTTTACCCTCTAGTCCGTTGTGTATATTACCCATATATAAACAGGAGTCTTTACCCTCTAGTCCGTTGTGTATATGACCCATATATAAACAGGAGTCTTTACCCTCTAGTCCGTTGTGTATATTACCCATATATAAACAGGAGTCTTTACCCTCTAGTCCGTTGTGTATATGACCCATATATAAACAGGAGTCTCTACCCTCTAGTCCGTTGTGTATATTACCCATATAGAAACAGGAGTCTCTACCCTCTAGTCCGTTGTGTATATGACCCATATATAAACAGGAGTCTTTACCCTCTCGTCCGTTGTGTATATGACCCATATATAAACAGGAGTCTTTACCCTCTAGTCCATTGTGTATATTACCCATATATAAACAGGAGTCTTTACCCTCTAGTCCGTTGTGTATATGACCCATATATAAACAGGAGTCTTTACCCTCTAGTCCGTTGTGTATATGACCCATATATAAACAGGAGTCTTTACCCTCTAGTCCATTGTGTATATTACCCATATATAAACAGGAGTCTTTACCCTCTAGTCCATTGTGTATATGACCCATATATAAACAGGAGTCTTTACCCTCTAGTCCGTTGTGTATATGACCCATATATAAACAGGAGTCTTTACCTTCTAGTCCGTTGTGTATATTACCCATATATAAACAGGAGTCTTTACCCTCTAGTCCGTTGTGTATATGACCCATATATAAACAGGAGTCTTTACCCTCTAGTCCGTTGTGTATATGACCCATATATAAACAGGAGCCTTTACCCTCTAGTCCGTTGTGTATATTACCCATATATAAACAGGAGTCTTTACCCTCTAGTCCGTTGTGTATATGACCCATATATAAACAGGAGTCTTTACCCTCTAGTCCGTTGCTTTTCTTCCCGTCCGTTGAAGGTCTGTTATTACTGCAGCCGTTGACCTGGGGGGCGTGTCCAACCGGGTCAGCCCCACCCCCCTCGGGGTTCCGGGGCGTGTTGGGCGAAGTCAGGAGGCACGAAGGGTCCTGGTTGGTCAGCCGGAGGTGGGGGGCGGTGCCATTTCTCCTCACACTGTTGTGACATTGGCCTGGGGTTCTGTCCCTCACCCACTCCTCCACCCCTCCTGACCGGGGACTGTTGTGGGACGGAGGGAACTCCCTCTGGAGGTTGTGGGGGGGTGGGGGGGGATAAAACAACACGCAGTTAGAACACTGTTAAAGGCAGGACTGTGTGTGTGTGTGTGTGGGGGGGGGATAAAACAACACGCAGTTAGAACACTGTTAAAGGCAGGACTCTGTGTGTGTGTGTGTGGGGGGGGGATAAAACAACACGCAGTTAGAACACTGTTAAAGGCAGGACTCTGTGTGTGTGTTGACTGCAGTGGGCCTCTCTCAGTAACACCAGATAATTATCCATCCAGCCTTCCTGATTCACTACTTACTGGTCCTAAAGCCTTAATCTGATTACCATGGCTGTCATGTCTGGGACTTGGTACCTCCAGGGTAGTTGTCATGTCTGGGACTTGGTACCTCCAGGGTAGTTGTCATGTCTGGGACTTGGTACCTCCAGGGTAGATGTCATGTCTGGGACTTGGCTCTTCCAGGGTAGATGTCATGTCTGGGACTTGGTACCTCCCCCAGGGTAGATGTCATGTCTGGGACTTGGCTCCTCCAGGGTAGCTGTCATGTCTGGGACTTGGCTCCTCCTCCAGGGTAGATGTCATGTCTGGGACTTGGCTCCTCCAGGGTAGATGTCATGTCTGGGACTTGGTACCTCCAGGGTAGATGTCATGTCTGGGACTTGGGTCTGTGACTTGGCTCCTCCAGGGTAAATGTCATGTATGGGACTTGGTACCTCCCCCAGGGTAGATGTCATGTCTGGGACTTGGCTCCTCCAGGGTAGCTGTCATGTCTGGGACTTGGCTCCTCCTCCAGGGTAGATGTCATGTCTGGGACTTGGCTCCTCCAGGGTAGATGTCATGTCTGGGACTTGGCTCCTCCAGGGTAGATGTCATGTCTGGGACTTGGTACCTCCAGGGTAGATGTCATGTCTGGGACTTGGTACCTCCAGGGTAGATGTCATGTCTGGGACTTGGCTCCTCCTCCAGGGTAGATGTCATGTCTGGGACTTGGCTCCGACCAGGGTAGATGTCATGTCTGGGACTTGGCTCCTCCAGGGTAGATGTCATGTCTGGGACTTGGCTCCTCCAGGGTAGATGTCATGTCTGGGACTTGGCAACTCCAGGGTGGCTGTCATGTCTGGGACCTGGCTCTTCCAGGGTAGATGTCATGTCTGGGACTTGGCTCCTCCTCCAGGGTGGCTGTCATGTCTGGGACTTGGCTCTTCCAGGGTAGATGTCATGTCTGGGACTTGGTACCTCCAGGGTGGCTGTCATGTCTGGGACTTGGCTCCTCCAGGGTAGATGTCATTCTGGGACTTGTGTCTGGGACTTGGCTCCTCAAGGGTAGATGTCATGTCTGGGACTTGGTACCTCCAGGGTAGATGTCATGTCTGGGACTTGGTTCCTCCAGGGTAGATGTCATGTCTGGGACTTGGCTCCTCCAGGGTAGATGTCATGTCTGGGACTTGGTACCTCCAGGGTAGATGTCATGTCTGGGACTTGGTTCCTCCAGGGTAGATGTCATGTCTGGGACTTGGCTCCTCCAGGGTAGATGTCATGTCTGGGACTTGGCTCTTCCAGGGTAGATGTCATGTCTGGGACTTGGTACCTCCAGGGTGGCTGTCATGTCTGGGACTTGGCTCCTCCAGGGTAGATGTCATTCTGGGACTTGTGTCTGGGACTTGGCTCCTCCAGGGTAGATGTCATGTCTGGGACTTGGTACCTCCAGGGTAGATGTCATGTCTGGGACTTGGTTCCTCCAGGGTAGATGTCATGTCTGGGACTTGGCACCTCCAGGGTAGATGTCATATCTGGGACTTTTGTCTGGGACTTGGTACCTCCAGGGTAGATGTCATGTCTGGGACTTGGCTCCTCCTCCAGGGTAGATGTCATGTCTGGGACTTGGCACCTCCAGGGTAGATGTCATGTCTGGGACTTGGCTCCTCCTCCAGGGTAGATGTCATGTCTGGGACTTGGTACCTCCAGGGTAGATGTCATGTCTGGGACTTGGCTCCTCCTCCAGGGTAGATGTCATGTCTGGGACTTGGCTCCTCCAGGGTAGATGTCATGTCTGGGACTTGGCTCCTCCAGGGTAGATGTCATGTCTGGGACTTGGCTCCTCCAGGGTAGATGTCATGTCTGGGACTTGGCTCCTCCAGGGTAGATGTCATGTCTGGGACTTGGCTCCTCCAGGGTAGATGTCATGTCTGGGACTTGGCTCCTCCAGGGTAGATGTCATGTCTGGGACTTGGCTCCTCCAGGGTAGATGTCATGTCTGGGACTTGGCTCCTCCAGGGTAGATGTCATGTCTGGGACTTGGCTCCTCCAGGGTAGATGTCATGTCTGGGACTTGGCTCCTCCAGGGTAGATGTCATGTCTGGGACTTGGCTCCTCCAGGGTAGATGTCATGTCTGGGACTTGGCTCCTCCTCCAGGGTAGATGTTATGTCTGGGACTTGGTGCCTCCAGGGTAGATGTCATGTCTGGGACTTGGCTCCTCCTCCAGGGTAGATGTCATGTCTGGGACTTGGCTCCTCCTCCAGGGTAGATGTCATGTCTGGGACTTGGCTCCTCCAGAGTAGATGTCATGTCTGGGACTTGGCTCCTCCAGGGTAGATGTCATGTCTGGGACTTGGCTCCTCCTCCAGGGTAGATGTCATGTCTGGGACTTGGCTCCTCCAGGGTAGATGTCATGTCTGGGACTTGGCTCCTCCAGGGTAGATGTCATGTCTGGGACTTGGCTCCTCCAGGGTGGATGTCATGTCTGGGACTTGGCTCCTCCAGGGTAGATGTCATTCTGGGACTTGGTACCTCCAGGGTAGATGTCATGTCTGGGACTTGGTACCTCCAGGGTGGCTGTCATGTCTGGGACTTGGTACCTCCAGGGTAGATGTCATGTCTGGGACTTGGCTCCTCCAGGGTAGATGTCATGTCTGGGACTTGGCTCCTCCAGGGTAGATGTCATGTCTGGGACTTGGCTCCTCCAGGGTGGATGTCATGTCTGGGACTTGGCACCTCTAGGGTAGATGTCATGTCTGGGACTTGGTACCTCCAGGGTAGATGTCATGTCTGGGACTTGGCTCCTCCTCCAGGGTAGATGTCATGTCTGGGACTTGGCTCCTCCAGGGTAGATGTCATGTCTGGGACTTGGCTCCTCCAGGGTAGATGTCATGTCTGGGACTTGGCTCCTCCAGGGTAGATGTCATGTCTGGGACTTGGCTCCTCCAGGGTAGATGTCATGTCTGGGACTTGGCTCCTCCAGGGTAGATGTCATGTCTGGGACTTGGCTCCTCCTCCAGGGTAGATGTCATGTCTGGGACTTGGTACCTCCAGGGTAGATGTCATGTCTGGGACTTGGCTCCTCCTCCAGGGTAGATGTCATGTCTGGGACTTGGCTCCTCCTCCAGGGTAGATGTCATGTCTGGGACTTGGCTCCTCCAGGGTAGATGTCATGTCTGGGACTTGGCTCCTCCAGGGTAGATGTCATGTCTGGGACTTGGCTCCTCCTCCAGGGTAGATGTCATGTCTGGGACTTGGCTCCTCCAGGGTAGATGTCATGTCTGGGACTTGGCTCCTCCAGGGTAGATGTCATGTCTGGGACTTGGCTCCTCCAGGGTGGATGTCATGTCTGGGACTTGGCTCCTCCAGGGTAGATGTCATTCTGGGACTTGGTACCTCCAGGGTAGATGTCATGTCTGGGACTTGGTACCTCCAGGGTGGCTGTCAACTCTGGGACTTGGTACCTCCAGGGTAGATGTCATGTCTGGGACTTGGCTCCTCCAGGGTAGATGTCATGTCTGGGACTTGGCTCCTCCAGGGTAGATGTCATGTCTGGGACTTGGTACCTCCAGGGTAGATGTCATGTCTGGGACTTGGCTCCTCCAGGGTAGATGTCATGTCTGGGACTTGGCTCCTCCAGGGTATATGTCATGTCTGGGACTTGGCTCCTCCAGGGTGGATGTCATGTCTGGGACTTGGCTCCTCCAGGGTAGATGTCATGTCTGGGACTTGGCTCCTCCAGGGTAGATGTCATGTCTGGGACTTGGTACCTCCAGGGTGGATGTCATGTCTGGGACTTGGCTCCTCCAGGGTAGATGTCATGTCTGGGACTTGGCTCCTCCAGGGTAGATGTCATGTCTGGGACTTGGCTCCTCCAGGGTAGATGTCATGTCTGGGACTTGGCACCTCCAGGGTAGATGTCATGTCTGGGACTTGGCTCCTCCAGGGTAGATGTCATGTCTGGGACTTGGCTCCTCCAGGGTAGATGTCATGTCTGGGACTTGGCTCCTCCAGGGTAGATGTCATGTCTGGGACTTGGCTCCTCCAGGGTAGATGTCATGTCTGGGACTTGGCTCCTCCTCCAGGGTAGATGTCATGTCTGGGACTTGGCTCCTCCAGGGTGGATGTCATGTCTGGGACTTGGTACCTCCAGGGTAGATGTCATGTCTGGGACTTGGTACCTCCAGGGTAGATGTCATGTCTGGGACTTGGCTCCTCCAGGGTGGATGTCATGTCTGGGACTTGGCTCCTCCAGGGTAGATGTCATGTCTGGGACTTGGCTCCTCCTCCAGGGTAGATGTCATGTCTGGGACTTGGCTCCTCCAGGGTAGATGTCATGTCTGGGACTTGGCTCCTCCTCCAGGGTAGATGTCATGTCTGGGACTTGGCTCCTCCAGGGTAGATGTCATGTCTGGGACTTGGCTCCTCCAGGGTAGATGTCATGTCTGGGACTTGGCTCCTCCTCCAGGGTAGATGTAATGTCTGGGACTTGGTACCTCCAGGGTAGATGTCATGTCTGGGACTTGGCTCCTCCTCCAGGGTAGATGTCATGTCTGGGACTTGGCTCCTCCAGGGTAGATGTCATGTCTGGGACTTGGCTCCTCCAGGGTAGATGTCATGTCTGGGACTTGGCTCCTCCTCCAGGGTAGATGTCATGTCTGGGACTTGGCTCCTCCTCCAGGGTAGATGTCATGTCTGGGACTTGGCTCCTCCAGGGTAGATGTCATGTCTGGGACTTGGCTCCTCCAGGGTAGATGTCATGTCTGGGACTTGGTACCTCCAGGGTAGATGTCATGTCTGGGACTTGGCTCCTCCTCCAGGGTAGATGTCATGTCTGGGACTTGGCTCCTCCAGGGTAGATGTCATGTCTGGGACTTGGCTCCTCCAGGGTAGATGTCATGTCTGGGACTTGGTACCTCCAGGGTAGATGTCATGTCTGGGACTTGGCTCCTCCTCCAGGGTAGATGTCATGTCTGGGACTTGGCTCCTCCAGGGTAGATGTCATGTCTGGGACTTGGTACCTCCAGGGTAGATGTCATGTCTGGGACTTGGCTCCTCCTCCAGGGTAGATGTCATGTCTGGGACTTGGCTCCTCCAGGGTAGATGTCATGTCTGGGACTTGGTACCTCCAGGGTAGATGTCATGTCTGGGACTTGGCTCCTCCTCCAGGGTAGATGTCATGTCTGGGACTTGGCTCCTCCAGGGTAGATGTCATGTCTGGGACTTGGCTCCTCCAGGGTAGATGTCATGTCTGGGACTTGGCTCCTCCAGGGTGGATGTCATGTCTGGGACTTGGTACCTCCAGGGTAGATGTCATGTCTGGGACTTGGCTCCTCCAGGGTAGATGTCATGTCTGGGACTTGGCTCCTCCAGGGTAGATGTCATGTCTGGGACTTGGCTCCTCCAGGGTAGATGTCATGTCTGGGACTTGGCTCCTCCTCCAGGGTAGATGTCATGTCTGGGACTTGGCTCCTCCAGGGTAGATGTCATGTCTGGGACTTGGCTCCTCCAGGGTAGATGTCATGTCTGGGACTTGGCTCCTCCGGGGTAGATGTCATGTCTGGGACTTGGCTCCTCCTCCAGGGTAGATGTCATGTCTGGGACTTGGCTCCTCCAGGGTAGATGTCATGTCTGGGACTTGGCTCCTCCTCCAGGGTAGATGTCATGTCTGGGACTTGGCTCCTCCAGGGTAGATGTCATGTCTGGGACTTGGCTCCTCCAGGGTAGATGTCATGTCTGGGACTTGGCTCCTCCAGGGTAGATGTCATGTCTGGGACTTGGCTCCTCCAGGGTAGATGTCATGTCTGGGACTTGGCTCCTCCAGGGTAGATGTCATGTCTGGGACTTGGCTCCTCCAGGGTAGATGTCATGTCTGGGACTTGGCTCCTCCTCCAGGGTAGATGTCATGTCTGGGACTTGGCTCCTCCAGGGTAGATGTCATGTCTGGGACTTGGCTCCTCCAGGGTAGATGTCATGTCTGGGACTTGGCTCCTCCAGGGTAGATGTCATGTCTGGGACTTGGCTCCTCCAGGGTAGATGTCATGTCTGGGACTTGGCTCCTCCAGGGTAGATGTCATGTCTGGGACTTTGCTCCTCCAGGGTAGATGTCATGTCTGGGACTTGGCTCCTCCTCCAGGGTAGATGTCATGTCTGGGACTTGGCTCCTCCAGGGTAGATGTCATGTCTGGGACTTGGCTCCTCCAGGGTAGATGTCATGTCTGGGACTTGGCTCCTCCAGGGTAGATGTAATGTCTGGGACTTGGCTCCTCCAGGGTAGATGTCATGTCTGGGACTTGGCTCCTCCAGGGTAGATGTCATGTCTGGGACTTGGCTCCTCCAGGGTAGATGTAATGTCTGGGACTTGGCTCCTCCAGGGTAGATGTCATGTCTGGGACTTGGCTCCTCCTCCAGGGTAGATGTCATGTCTGGGACTTGGCTCCTCCAGGGTAGATGTCATGTCTGGGACTTGGCTCCTCCAGGGTAGATGTCATGTCTGGGACTTGGCTCCTCCTCCAGGGTAGATGTCATGTCTGGGACTTGGCTCCTCCAGGGTAGATGTCATGTCTGGGACTTGGCTCCTCCAGGGTAGATGTCATGTCTGGGACTTGGCTCCTCCAGGGTAGATGTCATGTCTGGGACTTGGCTCCTCCAGGGTAGATGTCATGTCTGGGACTTGGCTCCTCCAGGGTAGATGTCATGTCTGGGACTTGGCTCCTCCAGGGTAGATGTCATGTCTGGGACTTGGTACCTCCAGGGTAGATGTCATGTCTGGGACTTGGTACCTCCAGGGTAGATGTCATGTCTGGGACTTGGTACCTCCAGGGTAGATGTCATGTCTGGGACTTGGCTCCTCCAGGGTAGATGTCATGTCTGGGACTTGGCTCCTCCTCCAGGGTAGATGTCATGTCTGGGACTTGGCTCCTCCAGGGTAGATGTCATGTCTGGGACTTGGCTCCTCCAGGGTAGATGTCATGTCTGGGACTTGGCTCCTCCAGGGTAGATGTCATGTCTGGGACTTGGCTCCTCCTCCAGGGTAGATGTCATGTCTGGGACTTGGCTCCTCCTCCAGGGTAGATGTCATGTCTGGGACTTGGCTCCTCCAGGGTGGATGTCATGTCTGGGACTTGGCTCCTCCAGGGTGGATGTCATGTCTGGGACTTGGCTCCTCCAGGGTGGATGTCATGTCTGGGACTTGGCTCCTCCAGGGTGGATGTCATGTCTGGGACTTGGCTCCTCCAGGGTAGATGTCATGTCTGGGACTTGGCTCCTCCAGGGTAGATGTCATGTCTGGGACTTGGCTCCTCCAGGGTGGATGTCATGTCTGGGACTTGGCTCCTCCAGGGTAGATGTCATGTCTGGGACTTGGCTCCTCCTCCAGGGTAGATGTCATGTCTGGGACTTGGCTCCTCCAGGGTGGATGTCATGTCTGGGACTTGGCTCCTCCTCCAGGGTGGATGTCATGTCTGGGACTTGGCTCCTCCTCCAGGGTAGATGTCATGTCTGGGACTTGGTACCTCCAGGGTAGATGTCATGTCTGGGACTTGGTACCTCCAGGGTAGATGTCATGTCTGGGACTTGGCTCCTCCAGGGTGGATGTCATGTCTGGGACTTGGCTCCTCCTCCAGGGTAGATGTCATGTCTGGGACTTGGCTCCTCCAGGGTAGATGTCATGTCTGGGACTTGGTACCTCCAGGGTAGATGTCATGTCTGGGACTTGGTACCTCCAGGGTAGATGTCATGTCTGGGACTTGGCTCCTCCTCCAGGGTGGATGTCATGTCTGGGACTTGGCTCCTCCTCCAGGGTAGATGTCATGTCTGGGACTTGGCTCCTCCTCCAGGGTAGATGTCATGTCTGGGACTTGGCTCCTCCTCCAGGGTAGATGTCATCTCTGGGACTTGGCTCCTCCTCCAGGGTAGATGTCATGTCTGGGACTTGGCTCCTCCAGGGTAGATGTCATGTCTGGGACTTGGTACCTCCAGGGTAGATGTCATGTCTGGGACTTGGCTCCTCCTCCAGGGTGGATGTGTGACCAACATATGGGGCAAGTCTGAGTTCTTGCAGAGTTATTGGAGGGGGGAGGAGTATTGTCTGTGTGCACATCCGTGTGTGTGTGTGTGTGTGTGTGTGTGTGTGGATGCCTTAGAGGGCTTTGGTATTTCATGTAACAGATTACTGGTAACTGCTAAAGAACCACAGCTGCTGAGGCACATGGCCCAGATTACTGCAAGGAGTGTGTGTGAGTGTGTGTGTGTGAGTGTGTGTGTGAGTGTGTGTGTGAGTGTGAGTGTGTGTGTGAGTGTGTGTGTCCATCACGTGACCTACCTGTACTTCCTGCCAGTCTGCGGGTGTGGTACTCGTCCCGGTGCTGGTGCTCGTTCCAGTCCCGTTAACCGTGGTGTGAGTGTGTGTGTTGTTGACAGCGGGGTGTGTGTGAGTGTGTGTGTTGTTGACAGCGGGGTGTGTGTGAGTGTGTGTGTTGTTGACAGCGGGGTGTGTGTGAGTGTGTGTGTTGTTGACAGCGGGGTGTGTGTGAGTGTGTGTGGTGTTGACAGTGGGATGTGTGTGAGTGTGTGTGGTGTTGACAGCGGGGTGTGTGTGAGTGTGTGTGGTGTTGACAGCGGGGTGTGTGTGAGTGTGTGTGGTGTTGACAGCGGGGTGTGTGTGAGTGTGTGTGCGTAGCCCCCAGAGGAAGTGTTTGACATAGAGCAGCTGCCTATAAATGCTGTCCTCTAGACAGTCACTGTCCAGGTCCACTCTGAACCCCCCGCTGGGGAGGACGATGGGGGGGTGGTTCTCGAAACTCTCCAAAAGGTCCACTGGGGGAGGGGCACAGACACACACAGACCAGGGGTTAGAATACACACAGACCAGGGGTTAGAATACACACAGACACACACCGACCAGGGTTTAGAATACACACAGAGCAGGGGTTAGAATCCACACAGACACAGACAGACCAGGGGTTAGAATACACAGATACACACACAGACCAGGGGTTAGAATACACACAGAGCAGGGGTTAGAATACACACAGACACACACAGACCAGGGGTTAGAATACACACAGACCAGGGGTTAGAATACACACAGACACACACAGACCAGGGGTTAGAATCCACACAGACACACACAGAGCAGGGGTTAGAATACACAGAGACACACACAGACCAGGGGTTAGAATCCACAGAGACACACACAGACCAGGGGTTAGAATCCACACAGACACACACAGAGCAGGGGTTAGAATACACAGAGACACACACAGAGCAGGGGTTAGAATCCACACAGACCAGGGGTTAGAATACACACAGAGCAGGGGTTAGAATACACACAGACACACACATACCAGGGGTTAGAATACACACGGACCAGGGGTTAGAATACACACAGACACACACAGACCAGGGGTTAGAATCCACACAGACACAGACAGACCAGGGGTTAGAATCCACACAGACCAGGGGTTAGAATACACACAGACACACACAGACCAGGGGTTAGAATCCACACAGACACACACAGACCAGGGGTTAGAATACACACAGACCAGGGGTTAGAATCCACACAGACACAGACAGACCAGGGGTTAGAATACACACAGACCAGGGGTTAGAATCCACACAGACACAGACAGACCAGGGGTTAGAATCCACACAGACCAGGGGTTAGAATCCACACAGACACAGAGACCAGGGGTTAGAATCCACACAGACCAGGGGTTAGAATACACACAGACACACACAGAGCAGGGGTTAGAATACACACAGACCAGGGGTTAGAATACACACAGACACACACAGAGCAGGGGTTAGAATACACACAGACACAGACAGACCAGGGGTTGGAATACACACAGACCAGGGGTTAGAATACACACAGACACAGACAGAGCAGGGGTTAGAATACACACAGACACAGACAGAGCAGGGGTTAGAATACACACAGACACAGACAGACCAGGGGTTAGAATACACACAGACACACACAGAGCAGGGGTTAGAATACACACAGACACAGCAGACCCGGGGGTTAGAATCCACACAGACACAACAGACCAGGGGTTAGAATCCACAGAGACACAACAGACCAGGGCTTAGAATCCACAGAGACACAGCAGACCAGGGGTTAGAATCCACACAGACACATCAGGGGTTAGAATCAACACAGACACATCAGGGGGTTAGAATACACACAGACACAGACAGACCAGGGGTTGGAATCCACACAGACACAGCAGGGGTCAGAATCCACACAGGCATGTTAACCCCCCCTCAGCAGGTACCTGTCCTGTATATGTATGCCTCATCCTCACTGCTGGGCTGCCATATTGGAACAGGCCCCATCTCCGCTGTCAACTGGTACTGAGTCAACAGGCCATGCAGCTGAACCGGCTTCAGACTGGGGTGGTCTGCACACAACACCTTCCAACTCATCTAGAAATATATATAGACTAACTTTAGACTGGGGTGGTCTGCACACAGCACCTTCCAAATCATCTAGAAATATATAGAGAAATATATACATAAATATATCAGAATATATAGACTAGCTTTAGACTGGGGTGGTCTGCACACAGCACCTTCCAACTCATCTAGAAATATATAGAGAAATATATCAGAATATATATAGACTAGCTTTAGACTGGGGTGGTCTGCACACAGCACCTTCCAACTCATCTAGAAATATATACATAAATATATCAGAATATATAGACTGGCTTTAGACTGGGGTGGTCTGCACACAGCACCTTCCAACTCATCTAGAAATATATAGAGAAATATATCAGAATATATATAGACTGGCATCAGACTGGGGTGGTCTGCACACAGCACCTTCCAACTCATCTAGAAATATATAGAGAAATATATACATAAATATATCAGAATATATAGACTAGCTTTAGACTGGGGTGGTCTGCACACAGCACCTTCCAACTCATCTAGAAATATATAGAGAAATATATCAGAATATATATAGACTGGCATCAGACTGGGGTGGTCTGCACACAGCACCTTCCAACTCATCTAGAAATATATAGAGAAATATATACATAAATATATCAGAATATATAGACTGGCTTTAGACTGGGGTGGTCTGCACACAGCACCTTCCAACTCATCTAGACATATATATATAGATATATCAGAATATATAGACTGGCATCAGACTGGTGTGATCCGTACACAGCACCTTCCAACTCATCTAGACAGAAATACATACTGAACAGGGGTGTGCTGAGGAGTATTTCTGTCTGTAATAAAGACCCAGTGGCTGGGCCTGGCTCCCTAGTGGGTGGGTCTGGCTCCCTAGTGGGTGGTCTGGCTCCCCAGTGGCTGGGCCTGGCTCCCTAGTGGGTGGGTCTGGCTCCCCAGTGGGTGGGTCTGGCTCCCCAGTGGGTGGGTCTGGCTCCCCAGAGGGGGGGACTGGCTCCCCAGTGGCCTGACCTGGCTCCCCAGTGGGTGGGTCTGGCTCCCCAGTGGGTGGGTCTGGCTCCCCAGTGGGTGGGTCTGGCTCCCCAGAGGGGGGGACTGGCTCCCCAGTGGCCTGACCTGGCTCCCCAGTGGGTGGGCCTGGCTCCCCAGTGGCTGGGTCTGGCTCCCCAGTGGCCTGCTCCCCAACCAGGCCAACACGTGGCTGCGCTCTTGCCCAGTCATGTGAAATCCATAGATTAGGGCCTAATACATTTATTTCAATTGATTGATTTCCTCATATGAACTGAAACTCAGTAAAATATTTGAAATTGTTGCATGTTGCATTTATATTTGTGTTCAGTGTATAAAGACATACAGTATATAAATAAATATATAAGAATATATAGACACTGGGGTGGTACACACACAGCACCTTCCAAGTCATCTAGACACATAGAGAGAGAAATATATCAGAATATATAGAGAGATAAATATATCAGAATATATAGAGAGATAAATATATCAGAATATATAGACACTGGGGTGGTACACACACAGCACCTTCCAAGTCATCTAGACACATAGAGAGATAAATATATCAGAATATATAGAGAGATAAATATATCAGAATATATAGAGAGATAAATATATCAGAATATATAGACACTGGGGTGGTCCACACACAGCACCTTCCAAGTCATCTAGACACATAGAGAGAGAAATATATCAGAATATATAGAGAGATAAATATATCAGAATATATAGAGAGATAAATATATCAGAATATATAGAGAGATAAATATATCAGAATATATAGAGAGATAAATATATCAGAATATATAGAGAGATAAATATATGGAGATAAATATATCAGAATATATATAGAGATACATATATCAGAATATGTAGAGAGATACATATATCAGAATATATAGAGAGATACATATATCAGAATATATAGAGATAAATATATCAGAATATATAGAGAGATAAATATATCAGAATATATATAGAGATAAATATATCAGAATATATAGAGAGATAAATATATCAGAATATATATAGAGATAAATATATCAGAATATATATAGAGATAAATATATCAGAATATGTAGAGAGATAAATATATCAGAATATATAGAGAGATAAATATATCAGAATATATAGAGAGAGAAATATATAGAGATAAATATATCACAATATATAGAGATAAATATATAAGAATATATAGAGAGAGAAATATATAGAGATAAATATATCACAATATATAGAGATATATATATCAGAATATATAGAGAGATATATATATCAGATCATATAGAGATAAATATATCAGAATATATAGAGAGATAAATATTTTTGACCAATCACAGTAAGGTACTTCATTGTTACCCAGAATTATTTTATATTGATATAAAAATGGCTGCATTGGACCTTTAAGGTGAGAAAAGGTTAGAGGTCAGAGGTCAGGTGTGTGATGTTACCTGTGTTAGCGGTTGAGGGGGTGTAGCCAGGATGCTGAAAGGGTCAGAGGTCAGGTGTGTGACGTTACCTGTGTTAGCTGCTGAGGAGGTGTGGCCAGGATGCTGACAGGGTTAGAGGTCAGAGGTCAGGTGTGTGATGTTACCTGTGTTAGCTGTTGAGGGGGTGTGGCCAGGATGCTGACAGGGTCAGAGGTCAGGTGTGTGACGTTACCTGTGTTAGCTGCTGAGGAGGTGTGGCCAGGATGCTGACAGGGTCAGAGGTCAGGTGTGTGACCTTACCTGTGTTAGCTGCTGAGGAGGTGTGGCCAGGATGCTGACAGCGCTGTTGAACTTGTTGAAGAACTTGTCTGCCAGGTAACTAAGCCCCGCCTTCCTAGTCCACTCTAGAACCATCCTGACACAGGCCTGTACCTGGAGAACCTTAGAGCGCTGGAACCAGCCCCGCGACGGACCTACACACACACACAGACACACACACACACACACAGACACATAAAGATACAGTCCACACCTGGCTGATTAGTATGTTGTAGAACACAGTCCACACCTGTCTGATTAGTCTGTTGTAGAACACATTCCACACCTGTCTGATGAGTCTGTTGTAGAACACATTCCACACCTGTCTGATTAGTCTGTTGTAGAGCACAGTCCACACCTGGCTGATTAGTCTGTTGTAGAACACAGTCCACACCTGTCTGATTAGTCTGTTGTAGAACACATTCCACACCTGTCTGATTAGTCTGTTGTAGAACACATTCCACACCTGTCTGATTAGTCTGCTGTAGAACACATTCCACACCTGTCTGATTAGTCTGTTGTAGAACACAGTCCACACCTGTCTGATTAGTCTGTTGTAGAACACATTCCACACCTGTCTGATTAGTCTGTTGTAGAACACATTCCACACCTGTCTGATTAGTCTGTTGTAGAGCACAGTCCACACCTGTCTGATTAGTCTGTTGTAGAACACATTCCACACCTGTCTGATTAGTCTGTTGTAGAGCACAGTCCACACCTGGCTGATTAGTCTGTTGTAGAACACAGTCCACACCTGTCTGATTAGTCTGTTGTAGAACACATTCCACACCTGTCTGATTAGTCTGTTGTAGAACACATTCCACACCTGTCTGATTAGTTTGTTGTAGAACACATTCCACACCTGTCTGATTAGTCTGTTGTAGAGCACATTCCACACCTGTCTGATTAGTCTGTTGTAGAACACATTCCACACCTGTCTGATTAGTCTGTTGTAGAACACATTCCACACCTGTCTGATTAGTCTGTTGTAGAACACATTCCACACCTGTCTGATTAGTCTGTTGTAGAGCACAGTCCACACCTGGCTGATTAGTCTGTTGTAGAACACAGTCCACACCTGTCTGATGAGTCTGTTGTAGAACACATTCCACACCTGTCTGATTAGTCTGTTGTAGAGCACAGTCCACACCTGTCTGATTAGTCTGTTGTAGAACACAGTCCACACCTGTCTGATGAGTCTGTTGTAGAACACATTCCACACCTGTCTGATTAGTCTGTTGTAGAACACATTCCACACCTGTCTGATTAGTCTGTTGTAGAACACAGTCCACACCTGTCTGATTAGTCTGTTGTAGAACACATTCCACACCTGTCTGATTAGTCTGTTGTAGAACACATTCCACACCTGTCTGATTAGTCTGTTGTAGAACACATTCCACACCTGTCTGATTAGTCTGTTGTAGAACACAGTCCACACCTGTCTGATTAGTCTGTTGTAGAACACATTCCACACCTGTCTGATTAGTCTGTTGTGGAACACAGTCCACACCTGTCTGATTAGTCTGTTGTAGAACACATTCCACACCTGTCTGATTAGTCTGTTGTAGAGCACAGTCCACACCTGTCTGATTAGTCTGTTGTAGAACACAGTCCACACCTGTCTGATTAGTCTGTTGTAGAACACAGTCCACACCTGTCTGATTAGTCTGTTGTAGAACACATTCCACACCTGTCTGATTAGTCTGTTGTAGAACACATTCCACACCTGTCTGATTAGTCTGTTGTAGAACACAGTCCACACCTGTCTGATTAGTCTGTTGTAGAACACAGTCCACACCTGTCTGATTAGTCTGTTGTAGAACACAGTCCACACCTGTCTGATTAGTCTGTTGTAGAACACATTCCACACCTGTCTGATTAGTCTGTTGTAGAACACAGTCCACACCTGTCTGATTAGTCTGTTGTAGAACACAGTCCACACCTGTCTGATTAGTCTGTTGTAGAACACAGTCCACACCTGTCTGATTAGTCTGTTGTAGAACACATTCCACACCTGTCTGATTAGTCTGTTGTAGAACACAGTCCACACCTGTCTGATTAGTCTGTTGTAGAACACATTCCACACCTGTCTGATTAGTCTGTTGTAGAGCACATTCCACACCTGTCTGATTAGTCTGTTGTAGAACACATTCCACACCTGTCTGATTAGTCTGTCGTAGAACACATTCCACACCTGTCTGATTAGTCTGTTGTAGAACACATTCCACACCTGTCTGATTAGTCTGTTGTAGAGCACAGTCCACACCTGGCTGATTAGTCTGTTGTAGAACACAGTCCACACCTGTCTGATTAGTCTGTTGTAGAACACAGTCCAGACCTGTCTGATGAGTCTGTTGTAGAACACATTCCACACCTGTCTGATTAGTCTGTTGTAGAACACATTCCACACCTGTCTGATTAGTCTGTTGTAGAACACAGTCCACACCTGTCTGATTAGTCTGTTGTAGAACACATTCCACACCTGTCTGATTAGTCTGTTGTAGAACACATTCCACACCTGTCTGATTAGTCTGTTGTAGAACACAGTCAACACCTGTCTGATTAGTCTGTTGTAGAACACAGTCCACACCTGTCTGATTAGTCTGTTGTAGAACACATTCCACACTTGTCTGATTAGTCTGTTGTGGAACACAGTCCACACCTGTCTGATTAGTCTGTTGTAGAACACATTCCACACCTGTCTGATTAGTCTGTTGTAGAGCACAGTCCACACCTGTCTGATTAGTCTGTTGTAGAACACAGTCCACACCTGTCTGATTAGTCTGTTGTAGAACACAGTCCACACCTGTCTGATTAGTCTGGTGTAGAACACATTCCACACCTGTCTGATTAGTCTGTTGTAGAACACATTCCACACCTGTCTGATTAGTCTGTTGTAGAACACAGTCCACACCTGTCTGATTAGTCTGTTGTAGAACACAGTCCACACCTGTCTGATGAGTCTGTTGTAGAACACATTCCACACCTGTCTGATTAGTCTGTTGTAGAACACATTCCACACCTGTCTGATTAGTCTGTTGTAGAACACAGTCCACACCTGTCTGATTAGTCTGTTGTAGAACACATTCCACACCTGTCTGATTAGTCTGTTGTAGAACACATTCCACACCTGTCTGATTAGTCTGTTGTAGAACACATTCCACACCTGTCTGATTAGTCTGTTGTAGAACACAGTCCACACCTGTCTGATTAGTCTGTTGTAGAACACATTCCACACCTGTCTGATTAGTCTGTTGTGGAACACAGTCCACACCTGTCTGATTAGTCTGTTGTAGAACACATTCCACACCTGTCTGATTAGTCTGTTGTAGAGCACAGTCCACACCTGTCTGATTAGTCTGTTGTAGAACACAGTCCACACCTGTCTGATTAGTCTGTTGTAGAACACAGTCCACACCTGTCTGATTAGTCTGTTGTAGAACACATTCCACACCTGTCTGATTAGTCTGTTGTAGAACACATTCCACACCTGTCTGATTAGTCTGTTGTAGAACACAGTCCACACCTGTCTGATTAGTCTGTTGTAGAACACAGTCCACACCTGTCTGATTAGTCTGTTGTAGAACACAGTCCACACCTGTCTGATTAGTCTGTTGTAGAACACATTCCACACCTGTCTGATTAGTCTGTTGTAGAACACAGTCCACACCTGTCTGATTAGTCTGTTGTAGAACACAGTCCACACCTGTCTGATTAGTCTGTTGTAGAACACAGTCCACACCTGTCTGATTAGTCTGTTGTAGAACACATTCCACACCTGTCTGATTAGTCTGTTGTAGAACACAGTCCACACCTGTCTGATTAGTCTGTTGTAGAACACATTCCACACCTGTCTGATTAGTCTGTTGTAGAGCACATTCCACACCTGTCTGATTAGTCTGTTGTAGAACACATTCCACACCTGTCTGATTAGTCTGTTGTAGAACACATTCCACACCTGTCTGATTAGTCTGTTGTAGAACACATTCCACACCTGTCTGATTAGTCTGTTGTAGAGCACAGTCCACACCTGGCTGATTAGTCTGTTGTAGAACACAGTCCACACCTGTCTGATTAGTCTGTTGTAGAACACAGTCCAGACCTGTCTGATGAGTCTGTTGTAGAACACATTCCACACCTGTCTGATTAGTCTGTTGTAGAACACATTCCACACCTGTCTGATTAGTCTGTTGTAGAACACAGTCCACACCTGTCTGATTAGTCTGTTGTAGAACACATTCCACACCTGTCTGATTAGTCTGTTGTAGAACACATTCCACACCTGTCTGATTAGTCTGTTGTAGAACACAGTCAACACCTGTCTGATTAGTCTGTTGTAGAACACAGTCCACACCTGTCTGATTAGTCTGTTGTAGAACACATTCCACACTTGTCTGATTAGTCTGTTGTGGAACACAGTCCACACCTGTCTGATTAGTCTGTTGTAGAACACATTCCACACCTGTCTGATTAGTCTGTTGTAGAGCACAGTCCACACCTGTCTGATTAGTCTGTTGTAGAACACAGTCCACACCTGTCTGATTAGTCTGTTGTAGAACACAGTCCACACCTGTCTGATTAGTCTGGTGTAGAACACATTCCACACCTGTCTGATTAGTCTGTTGTAGAACACATTCCACACCTGTCTGATTAGTCTGTTGTAGAACACAGTCCACACCTGTCTGATTAGTCTGTTGTAGAACACAGTCCACACCTGTCTGATTAGTCTGTTGTAGAACACAGTCCACACCTGTCTGATTAGTCTGTTGTAGAACACAGTCCACACCTGTCTGATTAGTCTGTTGTAGAACACAGTCCACACCTGTCTGATTAGTCTGGTGTAGAACACATTCCACACCTGTCTGATTAGTCTGTTGTAGAACACATTCCACACCTGTCTGATTAGTCTGTTGTAGAACACAGTCCACACCTGTCTGATTAGTCTGTTGTAGAACACAGTCCACACCTGTCTGATGAGTCTGTTGTAGAACACATTCCACACCTGTCTGATTAGTCTGTTGTAGAACACATTCCACACCTGTCTGATTAGTCTGTTGTAGAACACAGTCCACACCTGTCTGATTAGTCTGTTGTAGAACACATTCCACACCTGTCTGATTAGTCTGTTGTAGAACACATTCCACACCTGTCTGATTAGTCTGTTGTAGAACACATTCCACACCTGTCTGATTAGTCTGTTGTAGAACACAGTCCACACCTGTCTGATTAGTCTGTTGTAGAACACATTCCACACCTGTCTGATTAGTCTGTTGTGGAACACAGTCCACACCTGTCTGATTAGTCTGTTGTAGAACACATTCCACACCTGTCTGATTAGTCTGTTGTAGAGCACAGTCCACACCTGTCTGATTAGTCTGTTGTAGAACACAGTCCACACCTGTCTGATTAGTCTGTTGTAGAACACAGTCCACACCTGTCTGATTAGTCTGTTGTAGAACACATTCCACACCTGTCTGATTAGTCTGTTGTAGAACACATTCCACACCTGTCTGATTAGTCTGTTGTAGAACACAGTCCACACCTGTCTGATTAGTCTGTTGTAGAACACAGTCCACACCTGTCTGATTAGTCTGTTGTAGAACACAGTCCACACCTGTCTGATTAGTCTGTTGTAGAACACATTCCACACCTGTCTGATTAGTCTGTTGTAGAACACAGTCCACACCTGTCTGATTAGTCTGTTGTAGAACACAGTCCACACCTGTCTGATTAGTCTGTTGTAGAACACAGTCCACACCTGTCTGATTAGTCTGTTGTAGAACACATTCCACACCTGTCTGATTAGTCTGTTGTAGAACACAGTCCACACCTGTCTGATTAGTCTGTTGTAGAACACATTCCACACCTGTCTGATTAGTCTGTTGTAGAGCACATTCCACACCTGTCTGATTAGTCTGTTGTAGAACACATTCCACACCTGTCTGATTAGTCTGTTGTAGAACACATTCCACACCTGTCTGATTAGTCTGTTGTAGAACACATTCCACACCTGTCTGATTAGTCTGTTGTAGAGCACAGTCCACACCTGGCTGATTAGTCTGTTGTAGAACACAGTCCACACCTGTCTGATTAGTCTGTTGTAGAACACAGTCCAGACCTGTCTGATGAGTCTGTTGTAGAACACATTCCACACCTGTCTGATTAGTCTGTTGTAGAACACATTCCACACCTGTCTGATTAGTCTGTTGTAGAACACAGTCCACACCTGTCTGATTAGTCTGTTGTAGAACACATTCCACACCTGTCTGATTAGTCTGTTGTAGAACACATTCCACACCTGTCTGATTAGTCTGTTGTAGAACACAGTCAACACCTGTCTGATTAGTCTGTTGTAGAACACAGTCCACACCTGTCTGATTAGTCTGTTGTAGAACACATTCCACACTTGTCTGATTAGTCTGTTGTGGAACACAGTCCACACCTGTCTGATTAGTCTGTTGTAGAACACATTCCACACCTGTCTGATTAGTCTGTTGTAGAGCACAGTCCACACCTGTCTGATTAGTCTGTTGTAGAACACAGTCCACACCTGTCTGATTAGTCTGTTGTAGAACACAGTCCACACCTGTCTGATTAGTCTGGTGTAGAACACAGTCCACACCTGTCTGATTAGTCTGTTGTAGAACACATTCCACACCTGTCTGATTAGTCTGTTGTAGAACACATTCCACACCTGTCTGATTAGTCTGTTGTAGAACACAGTCCACACCTGTCTGATTAGTCTGTTGTAGAGCACAGTCCACACCTGTCTGATTAGTCTGTTGTAGAACACAGTCCACACCTGTCTGATTAGTCTGTTGTAGAACACAGTCCACACCTGTCTGATTAGTCTGTTGTAGAACACAGTCCACACCTGTCTGATTAGTCTGTTGTAGAACACATTCCACACCTGTCTGATTAGTCTGTTGTAGAACACATTCCACACCTGTCTGATTAGTCTGTTGTAGAACACAGTCCACACCTGTCTGATTAGTCTGTTGTAGAACACAGTCCACACCTGTCTGATTAGTCTGTTGTAGAACACAGTCCACACCTGTCTGATTAGTCTGTTGTAGAACACATTCCACACCTGTCTGATTAGTCTGTTGTAGAACACAGTCCACACCTGTCTGATTAGTCTGTTGTAGAACACAGTCCACACCTGTCTGATTAGTCTGTTGTAGAACACAGTCCACACCTGTCTGATTAGTCTGTTGTAGAACACATTCCACACCTGTCTGATTAGTCTGTTGTAGAACACAGTCCACACCTGTCTGATTAGTCTGTTGTAGAACACATTCCACACCTGTCTGATTAGTCTGTTGTAGAGCACATTCCACACCTGTCTGATTAGTCTGTTGTAGAACACATTCCACACCTGTCTGATTAGTCTGTTGTAGAACACATTCCACACCTGTCTGATTAGTCTGTTGTAGAACACATTCCACACCTGTCTGATTAGTCTGTTGTAGAGCACAGTCCACACCTGGCTGATTAGTCTGTTGTAGAACACAGTCCACACCTGTCTGATTAGTCTGTTGTAGAACACAGTCCAGACCTGTCTGATGAGTCTGTTGTAGAACACATTCCACACCTGTCTGATTAGTCTGTTGTAGAACACATTCCACACCTGTCTGATTAGTCTGTTGTAGAACACAGTCCACACCTGTCTGATTAGTCTGTTGTAGAACACATTCCACACCTGTCTGATTAGTCTGTTGTAGAACACATTCCACACCTGTCTGATTAGTCTGTTGTAGAACACAGTCAACACCTGTCTGATTAGTCTGTTGTAGAACACAGTCCACACCTGTCTGATTAGTCTGTTGTAGAACACATTCCACACTTGTCTGATTAGTCTGTTGTGGAACACAGTCCACACCTGTCTGATTAGTCTGTTGTAGAACACATTCCACACCTGTCTGATTAGTCTGTTGTAGAGCACAGTCCACACCTGTCTGATTAGTCTGTTGTAGAACACAGTCCACACCTGTCTGATTAGTCTGTTGTAGAACACAGTCCACACCTGTCTGATTAGTCTGGTGTAGAACACATTCCACACCTGTCTGATTAGTCTGTTGTAGAACACATTCCACACCTGTCTGATTAGTCTGTTGTAGAACACAGTCCACACCTGTCTGATTAGTCTGTTGTAGAACACAGTCCACACCTGTCTGATTAGTCTGTTGTAGAACACAGTCCACACCTGTCTGATTAGTCTGTTGTAGAACACATTCCACACCTGTCTGATTAGTCTGTTGTAGAACACAGTCCACACCTGCCTGATTAGTCTGTTGTAGAACACAGTCCACACCTGTCTGATTAGTCTGTTGTAGAACACAGTCCACACCTGTCTGATTAGTCTGTTGTAGAACACATTCCACACCTGTCTGATTAGTCTGTTGTAGAACACAGTCCACACCTGTCTGATTAGTCTGTTGTAGAACACATTCCACACCTGTCTGATTAGTCTGTTGTAGAACACATTCCACACCTGTCTGATTAGTCTGTTGTAGAACACATTCCACACCTGTCTGATTAGTCTGTTGTAGAACACATTCCACACCTGTCTGATTAGTCTGTTGTAGAACACAGTCCACACCTGTCTGATTAGTCTGTTGTAGAACACATTCCACACCTGTCTGATTAGTCTGTTGTAGAACACATTCCACACCTGTCTGATTAGTCTGTTGTAGAACACATTCCACACCTGTCTGATTAGTCTGTTGTAGAACACATTCCACACCTGTCTGATTAGTCTGTTGTAGAACACAGTCCACACCTGTCTGATTAGTCTGTTGTAGAACACAGTCCACACCTGTCTGATTAGTCTGTTGTAGAACACATTCCACACTTGTCTGATTAGTCTGTTGTGGAACACAGTCCACACCTGTCTGATTAGTCTGTTGTAGAACACATTCCACACCTGTCTGATTAGTCTGTTGTAGAGCACAGTCCACACCTGTCTGATTAGTCTGTTGTAGAACACAGTCCACACCTGTCTGATTAGTCTGTTGTAGAACACAGTCCACACCTGTCTGATTAGTCTGGTGTAGAACACATTCCACACCTGTCTGATTAGTCTGTTGTAGAACACATTCCACACCTGTCTGATTAGTCTGTTGTAGAACACAGTCCACACCTGTCTGATTAGTCTGTTGTAGAACACAGTCCACACCTGTCTGATTAGTCTGTTGTAGAACACAGTCCACACCTGTCTGATTAGTCTGTTGTAGAACACATTCCACACCTGTCTGATTAGTCTGTTGTAGAACACAGTCCACACCTGCCTGATTAGTCTGTTGTAGAACACAGTCCACACCTGTCTGATTAGTCTGTTGTAGAACACAGTCCACACCTGTCTGATTAGTCTGTTGTAGAACACATTCCACACCTGTCTGATTAGTCTGTTGTAGAACACAGTCCACACCTGTCTGATTAGTCTGTTGTAGAACACATTCCACACCTGTCTGATTAGTCTGTTGTAGAACACATTCCACACCTGTCTGATTAGTCTGTTGTAGAACACATTCCACACCTGTCTGATTAGTCTGTTGTAGAACACATTCCACACCTGTCTGATTAGTCTGTTGTAGAACACAGTCCACACCTGTCTGATTAGTCTGTTGTAGAACACATTCCACACCTGTCTGATTAGTCTGTTGTAGAACACAGTCCACACCTGTCTGATTAGTCTGTTGTAGAACACATTCCACACCTGTCTGATTAGTCTGTTGTAGAACACATTCCACACCTGTCTGATTAGTCTGTTGTAGAACACATTCCACACCTGTCTGATTAGTCTGTTGTAGAACACATTCCACACCTGTCTGATTAGTCTGTTGTAGAACACAGTCCACACCTGTCTGATTAGTCTGTTGTAGAACACATTCCACACCTGTCTGATTAGTCTGTTGTAGAACACATTCCACACCTGTCTGATTAGTCTGTTGTAGAACACATTCCACACCTGTCTGATTAGTCTGTTGTAGAACACATTCCACACCTGTCTGATTAGTCTGTTGTAGAACACAGTCCACACCTGTCTGATTAGTCTGTTGTAGAACACAGTCCACACCTGTCTGATTAGTCTGTTGTAGAACACATTCCACACTTGTCTGATTAGTCTGTTGTGGAACACAGTCCACACCTGTCTGATTAGTCTGTTGTAGAACACATTCCACACCTGTCTGATTAGTCTGTTGTAGAGCACAGTCCACACCTGTCTGATTAGTCTGTTGTAGAACACAGTCCACACCTGTCTGATTAGTCTGTTGTAGAACACAGTCCACACCTGTCTGATTAGTCTGGTGTAGAACACATTCCACACCTGTCTGATTAGTCTGTTGTAGAACACATTCCACACCTGTCTGATTAGTCTGTTGTAGAACACAGTCCACACCTGTCTGATTAGTCTGTTGTAGAACACAGTCCACACCTGTCTGATTAGTCTGTTGTAGAACACAGTCCACACCTGTCTGATTAGTCTGTTGTAGAACACATTCCACACCTGTCTGATTAGTCTGTTGTAGAACACAGTCCACACCTGCCTGATTAGTCTGTTGTAGAACACAGTCCACACCTGTCTGATTAGTCTGTTGTAGAACACAGTCCACACCTGTCTGATTAGTCTGTTGTAGAACACATTCCACACCTGTCTGATTAGTCTGTTGTAGAACACAGTCCACACCTGTCTGATTAGTCTGTTGTAGAACACATTCCACACCTGTCTGATTAGTCTGTTGTAGAACACATTCCACACCTGTCTGATTAGTCTGTTGTAGAACACATTCCACACCTGTCTGATTAGTCTGTTGTAGAACACATTCCACACCTGTCTGATTAGTCTGTTGTAGAACACAGTCCACACCTGTCTGATTAGTCTGTTGTAGAACACATTCCACACCTGTCTGATTAGTCTGTTGTAGAACACATTCCACACCTGTCTGATTAGTCTGTTGTAGAACACATTCCACACCTGTCTGATTAGTCTGTTGTAGAACACATTCCACACCTGTCTGATTAGTCTGTTGTAGAACACAGTCCACACCTGTCTGATTAGTCTGTTGTAGAACACATTCCACACCTGTCTGATTAGTCTGTTGTAGAACACATTCCACACCTGTCTGATTAGTCTGTTGTAGAGCACAGTCCACACCTGGCTGATTAGTCTGTTGTAGAACACAGTCCACACCTGTCTGATTAGTCTGTTGTAGAACACAGTCCACACCTGTCTGATTAGTCTGTTGTAGAACACATTCCACACCTGTTTGATTAGTCTGTTGTAGAACACAGTCCACACCTGTCTGATTAGTCTGTTGTAGAACACAGTCCACACCTGTCTGATTAGTCTGTTGTAGAACACAGTCCACACCTGTCTGATTAGTCTGTTGTAGAACACATTCCACACCTCTCTGATTAGTCTGTTGTAGAGCACAGTCCACACCTGTCTGATTAGTCTGTTGTAGAACACATTCCACACCTGTCTGATTAGTCTGTTGTAGAACACATTCCACACCTGTCTGATTAGTCTGTTGTAGAACACAGTCCACACCTGTCTGATTAGTCTGTTGTAGAACACAGTCCACACCTGTCTGATTAGTCTGTTGTAGAACACAGTCCACACCTGTCTGATTAGTCTGTTGTAGAACACAGTCCACACCTGTCTGATTAGTCTGTTGTAGAACACAGTCCACACCTGTCTGATTAGTCTGTTGTAGAACACATTCCACACCTGTCTGATTAGTCTGTTGTAGAACACATTCCACACCTGTCTGATTAGTCTGTTGTAGAACACATTCCACACCTGTCTGATTAGTCTGTTGTAGAACACAGTCCACACCTGTCTGATTAGTCTGTTGTAGAACACATTCCACACCTGTCTGATTAGTCTGTTGTAGAACACATTCCACACCTGTCTGATTAGTCTGTTGTAGAACACATTCCACACCTGTCTGATTAGTCTGTTGTAGAACACATTCCACACCTGTCTGATTAGTCTGTTGTAGAACACAGTCCACACCTGTCTGATTAGTCTGTTGTAGAACACATTCCACACCTGTCTGATTAGTCTGTTGTAGGACACATTCCACACCTGTCTGATTAGTCTGTTGTAGAACACATTCCACACCTGTCTGATTAGTCTGTTGTAGAACACATTTCCTGGCGGAAAATGCTTTTTTGTGATCAGCTCTCCAAAATTGAGGAGTTCCTAGGGCAGGGCTCTGAATCTCTCTCTCTCCCTCTCCCTCTCCCTCTCCCTCCCTCTCTCTCTCTCTCTCTCTCTCTCTCTCTCTGTCTCTCTCTCTCTCAAACTCTCTCTCTCTCTCTCTCTCTCTCTCTCGCTCTCGACAAACCTGGACCACCTATGGAGAGGTGCCTTTTGTTCAGTAAATCGTAGGTATTAAATTAGGTGAAAAGGAGACTGGAGTCATTAGTGCCACTTTAAGAGGTAGCTAATCCCCATCCAACCCTCCTCCTCCTCCTTCACACCCTCCTACCCCACCCCAGGGGTACAGCTCCATCCCCCCTCCGCCCCAGCCAATGGGTACCCCCCCCATCACCCCCTCCCCCCTAATAGGCTTATAGTCTGGGAATATGACAATCTGTCCTCGCTGCTCTGAGAGACATGACTGAACTCCTCAGACACTACAAACACAACACAGAACCTGGACCGTAGTCCTCAGACAAACACAACACAGAACCTGGACCGTAGTCCTCAGACAAACACAACACAGAACCTGGACCGTAGTCCTCAGACAAACACAACACAGAACCTGGACCGTAGTCCTCAGACAAACACAACACAGAACCTGGACCGTAGTCCTCAGACAAATACAACACAGAACCTGGACCGTAGTCCTCAGACAAACACAACACAGAACCTGGACCAGCTCTCTCTCTCTGCCTCGCTCTGCCTCTCTCTCTCTCTGCATCGCTCTACCTCTCTCTCTCTCTCTGACTCTCTCTACCTCTCTCTGCCTCTCTCTACCTCTCTCTGCCTCTACCTCTCTCTGCCTCTACCTCTCTCTGCCTCTCTCTACCTCTCTCTGCCTCTCTCTGGCTCGCTCCATCTCTCTCTGCCTCTCTCTGCCTCTCTCTGCCTCTCTCTGCCTCGGTTGCTATGGCATCTGACATTGGCTCTACCTACTGTTACCATGGATACCATCGCCAGAGAAACATCAATGAACAGAGAGAAACAGATACACTGCATGACCAGCAGTATGTGGACTAACTACACTATATATGTGTACACCCCTTCAAGTGTATACAGGTGTATAACATAGAACACACGGCCATGCAATCTCCATAGACAAACATTGGCAGCAGAATGGATTCATTGAAGAGCTCAGTGACTTTCATCGTGGCACCGTCATAGGATGCCACCTTTTCCAACAAGTCAGTTGGTCAAATTTCTGCCCTGTTAGAGCTTCCCCATAGTGACCATGCAGTCTATATATACATTAATACATCTAGTGCTTTCAAACACAGAGAGAGAGACAGAGAGAGAAAGGGGGGAGAGAGAAAGAGAGAGAAACAGAGAGAGAAAGGGGGGGGCGAGAAAGGGAGAGAGAGAGAAAGGGGAGAGAGAGAAATGGGGGGAGAGAGAGAAAGGGGGGAGAGAAAGAGAGAGAAAGGGGAGAGAGAGAGAGAGAGAGAGAGAGAGAAAGGGGGGGTGAGAAAGAGAGAGAGAGAGAAAGGGGAGAGAGAGAAATGGGGGGAGAGAGAGAAAGGGGGGAGAGAAAGAGAGAGAAAGGGGAGAGAGAGAGAGAGAGAGAGAGAAAGCGAGAGAGAGAGAGAAAGAGAAAGGGAGAGAGAGAAAGATCTCTGTTAGGAAGGTCATCAGCTCTCACCCTACATTGCTTTTAGCTCCCCCATCTTACCCTCCATCCCAGACAACTCTCATCCTCCCCCATCCCCCAATAATAAAGACCATCAGAGGATAAGAGAAGAGGGGAGGTGGGAAGGGGAGGTGGGAAGGGGAGGTGGGAGGTTGTCAAGGACAAATCTAAAGCACGAGTTGCTTTCCTCTCCTCCGTCAAAATGCTGACACACACACACACACACACACACACACACACACACACACACACACACACACACACACACACACACACACACACACACACACCATTCCTCATCTAGGGATTTACCCTGAGGCAGACTAATGGAAGTGTGCCTCTCTGTCTGTGTGTTTCTCTGTGTGTTTCTCTCTGTGTGTGTCTCTGTGTGGGTGTTTCTCTGTGTGTATCTCTCTGTGGGTATCTCTGTGGGTGTTTCTGTCTGTCTGTCTGTGTGTTTCTCTCTGTGTGTTGCTGTGTGTTTCTCTCTGTGTGTTGTTGTGTGTTTCTCTCTGTGTGTTGTTGTGTGTTTCTCTCTGTGTGTTGTTGTGTGTTTCTGTGTGTTGCTGTGTGTTTCTCTCTGTGTGTTGTTGTGTGTTTCTCTCTGTGTGTTGTTGTGTGTTGTTGTGTGTTTCTCTCTGTGTGTTGTTGTGTGTTTCTCTCTGTGTGTTGCTGTGTGTTTCTCTCTGTGTGTTGCTGTGTGTTTCTCTCTGTGTGTTGTTGTGTAATTCTCTGTGTGTTGTTGTGTGTTGTTGTGTGTTGTTGTGTATTTCTCTCTGTGTGTTGTTGTGTGTTGTTGTGTGTTGTTGTGTGTTTCTCTCTGTGTTTTGTTGTGTGTTGTTGTGTGTTGTTGTGTGTTTCTCTCTGTGTGTTGTTGTGTGTTTCTCTCTGTGTGTTGTTGTGTGTTGTTGTGTGTTGCTGTGTGTTTCTCTCTGTGTTTTGTTGTGTGTTGTTGTGTGTTGTTGTGTGTTTCTCTCTGTGTGTTGTTGTGTGTTTCTCTCTGTGTGTTGTTGTTTGTTTCTCTCTGTGTGTTGTTGTTGTGTTTCTCTCTGTGTGTTGTTGTTGTGTTTCTCTCTGTGTGTTGTTGTGTGTTTCTCTCTGTGTGTTGTTGTGTGTTTCTCTCTGTGTGTTGTTGTTGTGTTTCTCTCTGTGTGTTGTTGTTGTGTTTCTCTCTGTGTGATGTTGTTGTGTTTCTCTCTGTGTGTTGTTGTGTGTTTCTCTGTGTGTTGTTGTGTGTTGTTGTGTGTTGTTGTGTGTTTCTCTGTGTGTTGTTGTGTGTTGTTGTGTGTTGTTGTGTGTTTCTCTCTGTGTGTTGTTGTGTGTTGTTGTGTGTTTCTCTCTGTGTGTTTCTCTCTGTGTGTTGTTGTGTAATTCTCTGTGTGTTGTTGTGTGTTTCTCTGTGTGTTGTTGTGTGTTGTTGTGTGTTGTTGTGTGTTTCTCTCTGTGTGTTGTTGTGTAATTCTCTGTGTGTTGTTGTGTGTTTCTCTGTGTGTTGTTGTGTGTTTCTCTGTGTTTTGTTGTGTGTTGTTGTGTGTTGTTGTGTGTTTCTCTCTGTGTGTTGTTGTGTAATTCTCTGTGTGTTGTTGTGTGTTTCTCTCTGTGTGTTGTTGTGTGTTGTTGTGTGTTTCTCTCTGTGTGTTGTTGTGTGTTTCTCTCTGTGTGTTGTTGTGTAATTCTCTGTGTGTTGTTGTGTGTTTCTCTCTGTGTGTTGTTGTGTGTTGTTGTGTGTTTATCTCTGTGTGTTGTGTATTTCTCTGTGTGTTGTTGTGTGTTTCTCTCTGTGTGTTGTTGTGTGTTGTTGTGTGTTTCTCTCTGTGTGTTGTTGTGTATTTCTCTGTGTGTTGTTGTGTGTTTCTCTCTGTGTGTTGTTGTGTGTTGTTGTGTGTTGTTGTGTGTTTCTCTCTGTGTGATGTTGTGTATTTCTCTGTGTGTTGTTGTGTGTTTCTCTCGGTGTGTTGTTGTGTGTTGTTGTGTGTTGTTGTGTGTTGTTGTGTGTTGTTGTGTGTTTCTCTCTGTGTGTTGTTGTGTGTTGTTGTGTGTTGTTGTGTGTTTCTCTCTGTGTGTTGTTGTGTGTTGTTGTTTGTTTCTCTCTGTGTGTAGTTGTGTGTTTCTCTCTGTGTGTTGTTGTGTGTTGTTGTGTGTTTCTCTCTGTGTGTTGTTGTGTGTTGTTGTGTGTTGTTGTGTGTTTCTCTCTGTGTGTTGTTGTGTGTTGTTGTGTGTTTCTCTCTGTGTGTTGTTGTGTGTTTCTCTGTGTGTTGTTGTGTGTTGTTGTGTAGTGGTTCCCAACTCTTTTTTTCAACCTCAATGGGATAAAAAACTAAAAACTAAAACGCCCCTCTGATTTAGTTGTCAGTGGTAACGACCTCCATCTCATCTGATCCTGATGCTGCAAACCATCTGACAAACGTTTTTATTAAACAGGGTTTATTAGGACTCATTTTCATGGTTCCTTATACAAACCATCTGACACACGTTTATATTAAACAGGGTTTATTTGGGTTCATTTTCATGGTTCCTTATTCATGACGATTCATTTGTTCTCTGTTTCGAAGGTTGAAATCAGAAACGTATTTTCCACATCGATGTCACGTCACAAATACATTGACAAATGACGTTGAAACAACATTGGTTCAACCAGTTTGTGCCTCGTTGAATAGTTTCCTCAAGCTACTAGCTCAACTGCCACATCATTCATTACCAGACTGAGGTCTAGAGAATGATCATTCATTACCAGACTGAGGTCTAGAGAATGATCATTCATTACCAGACTGAGGTTTAGAGAATGATCATTCATTACCAGACTGAGGTCTAGAGAATGATCATTCATTACCAGACTGAGGTCTAGAGAATGATCATTCATTACCAGACTGAGGTCTAGAGAATGATCATTCATTACCAGACTGAGGTCTAGAGAATGATCATTCATTACCAGACTGAGGTCTAGAGAATGATCATTCATTACCAGACTGAGGTCTAGAGAATGATCATTCATTACCAGACTGAGGTCTAGAGAATGATCATTCATTACCAGACTGAGGTCTAGAGAATGATCATTCATTACCAGACTGAGGTCTAGAGAATGATCATTCATTACCAGACTGAGGTCTAGAGAATGATCATTCATTACCAGACTGAGGTCTAGAGAATGATCATTCATTACCAGACTGAGGTCTAGAGAATGATCATTCATTACCAGACTGAGGTTTAGAGAATGATCATTCATTACCAGACTGAGGTCTATAGAATGATCATTCATTACCAGACTGAGGTTTAGAGAATGATCATTCATTACCAGACCGAGGTCTAGAGAATGATCATTCATTACCAGACCGAGGTCTAGAGAATGATCATTCATTACCAGACTGAGGTCTAGAGAATGATCATTCATTACCAGACTGAGGTCTAGAGAATGATCATTCATTACCAGACTGAGGTCTAGAGAATGATCATTCATTACCAGACTGAGGTCTAGAGAATGATCATTCATTACCAGACTGAGGTCTAGAGAATGATCATTCATTACCAGACTGAGGTCTAGAGAATGATCATTCATTACCAGACTGAGGTCTAGAGAATGATCATTCATTACCAGACTGAGGTCTAGAGAATGATCATTCATTACCAGACTGAGGTCTAGAGAATGATCATTCATTACCAGACTGAGGTCTAGAGAATGATCATTCATTACCAGACTGAGGTCTAGAGAATGATCATTCATTACCAGACTGAGGTCTAGAGAATGATCATTCATTACCAGACTGAGGTCTAGAGAATGATCATTCATTACCAGACTGAGGTCTAGAGAATGATCATTCATTACCAGACTGAGGTCTAGAGAATGATCATTCATTACCAGACTGAGGTCTAGAGAATGATCATTCATTACCAGACTGAGGTCTAGAGAATGATCATTCATTACCAGACTGAGGTTTAGTACTTAGAGAATGATCTGTACCAATTACAACAATTAAAACATGTGTGAGCAAGGAGGCCTACAAACCTGACTCAGTCACACCAGCTTTGTCAGGAGGAATGGGCCAATATTCACCCAACTTATTGTGGGAAGCTTGTGGAAGTTTACCCAAAACATTTGACCCAAGTTAAACAATTTAAAGGCAATGCTACCAAATACTAATTGAGTGTATGTAAACTTCTGACCGACTGGGAATGTGATGAAAGAAATAAAATCTTAAATAAATCATTCTCTCTACTATTATTCTGACATTTCACATTCTTAAAATAAAGTGGTGATCCTAACTGACCCGAGACAGGGAATTTTTACTAGGATTAAATGTCAGGGAGTTTAAATGTATTTGGCTAAGGTGTATGTAAACTTCTGACTTCAAATTTATTTTTTCTATTTTCTACATTGTAGAATAATAGTGAAGACATCAACACTATGAAATAACACATGGAATCAAATATAAACACATTCTTCTCTTGTGGCATTGAATGGAGGAGACAGGTGAATGGAGGAGACAGGTGAATGGAGGAGACTGGAGGAGACAGGTGAATGGAGGAGACAGGTGAATGGAGGAGACTGGAGGAGACAGGTGAATGGAGGAGACAGGTGAATGGAGGAGACAGGTGAATGGAGGAGACAGGTGAATGGAGGAGACAGGTGAATGGAGGAGACAGGTGAATGGTGGAGACAGGTGAATGGAGGAGACAGGTGAATGGAGGAGACAGGTGAATGGTGGAGACAGGTGAATGGAGGAGACAGGTGAATGGAGGAGACAGGTGAATGGAGGAGACAGGTGAATGGAGGAGACAGGCGAATGGAGGAGACAGGTGAATGGAGGAAACAGGTGAATGGAGGAGACAGGTGAATGGAGGAGACAGGTGAATGGAGGAGACAGGTGAATGGAGGAGACAGGTGAATGGAGGATGTTTAAGTCTTGAGACAATCGAGACATGGATTGTGTCTGTGTGCCATTCAGAGTGTGAATGGGCAAAACAAAAGATTGAAGTCAGGCACGCCGGTTTATGTCAAGAACTGCAACGCTGCTGGGTTTTTTCACGCTCAACAGACCTATTTTACTGGAGCAATATATATTTAGCCCAGGCCTCAGTTCTCGTCCTCTAGTCCTAGTTCTAGGTCCTCCTCTCCTCTCTCAAAGCTCGGTTCTAGTCCCTCTCCTCTCTCAGAGCTCGGTTCTAGGTCCTCCTCTCCTCTCTCAGAGCTCGGTTCTAGTCCCTCTCCTCTCTCAGAGCTCGGTTCTAGTCCCTCTCCTCTCTCAGAGCTCGGTTCTAGTCCCTCTCCTCTCTCAGAGCTCTGTTCTAGTCCCTCTCCTCTCTCAGAGCTCGATTCTAGTCCCTCT